>NW_004797803.1:443078-445578 GCF_000002075.1 Aplysia californica
AAAACAAACAAACAAACAAACAAACAAACAAACAAACAAACAAACAAACAAAAAACTCTACAACCCCCCCCCCCAAGGAATATAACCCCAAAGCGTGTGTTAACAAGACAAAGGAGGAAAAGGAAATAGTCAATACGAAGTTCGTGCTAAAGTACTAGTGGTCGTTGGCGCGTCTCCGCCTTGGAACTTTGACAAGTGTAACGAGTCCTTGCTGCAAAGTGTGACAAAACTAGGCCATAATTCTTTTCCAGCTGTCAAACACGCAGGGCGCGCGGAGTCATTCTGTTTTTGTTTTTAGCAGAGGTTTTACGGCGCTCGCAACTGCATGAGATCATATGAGCGCCAGAAGATTAAAGGTGTTACAAGAGAGTAACAAACATAAAAAAGAAGAAAGGGAGATAAGAACGATAGATGTTTGATAGGAAAGAAGACACAAGAGCACCCGCCAACCAACCACTTCTGTTTTTCTACTAAATAAAGCAATCAGTACATTTCAATAAAAAGAAATAATTGTGAACTGTTAAATGGGCACATATTTTTGTTTTCTGAACAACCCCCCACCCAAAAAAAAAAAACCCCGAACAAACAACAACCCCAAAACTAAACAAAGCAAAACAAGGCCAAACGCACGCTTAAGTTTTTCGAAAATCCAGTCTGGTAGTATTATATATTTTTTAAAAAAGGCCAAAGCATAAAGCATGAATTATGAGGTTAAGAACTGTTATTCTTGTGTTGCTTTCAGCTGGTCGTCATAACTACTATGATCACACTATACATAGAAGCTGTACATAGCTAAACGGCATCTGTGGTGTAACAGTCGGGCTTTTCACTGTCGCATGCAAGAGACACGAGTTCGATTCGTGGAAGTTTTGATTCTTGTCTGTCTGCCAAAACGTTGTATCACACTCAGACCGGGTAGGACCAGACAGGCGGGGTCGTAGCAGCCAGACTCCTTACTATTCTGAATTATGTTGATGGAAGCGTGAAGCATTAGTAGTTGCAAGATGCATTACAGTTTATTTTAGTAAGTGTTTTACAGCGCTTGCAACACGATATGGTCATATATGTGCCGCATTACAGTTTGCCTCATTACAAATTCGAACATTACAAAAACTAACTACAACTGACAAATAATACTTATTATAGCTCTATTGCTAAGAAAATGAGCCAAGGACTATTATAGTGCTATCAAGAAGCCCCCGCCCATTCCCCATCTTCCTCCCTGCATTGACGATACGTGCCGTCGATATTATAGTTGTGGTCATTTTAGCGTGCATCTCGGTGTTGTCTTTATAGTATCTGAAGAGTGGTTTTTCCCAAACCCAGTAAGTCAATTTTGCGGAGCGCCTGATTTCACCATAACGCTACACACATACATGATACAACATGTATGTGTTAAGCGTCATGATGAAATCAGGCGCTCGTCAAAACTGACTTACTGAGTTTTGGAAAACCACTCTTCACTATACAGATGGTATTGATTTCATCTCTCTTCCAGTGTCTTTTGGTATTGGAGGAGTTGTAAGCTCATCATTATATTTACAGCATAGACAGTGGTGCAGGACACTAAGTCCACAAGAAAGAGGATCAAAGAAAAAGGGGAAAGAATGTAGAAAGATACACATAGAAACAGCGGGTGGGTGGTTGGCGGGTGCTCTGATGTGGTTTGCTCCTTCTTTCCTATGAAAAGTCTATCGTTTCTATCTCTCCTCCTTCTTTTTATGTTTGGTACTCTCTTGTAGCATCTCTAATCTTCGGCACTTATACAACCTTTTGTTTGCAAGTGCCGCAAAACTCTTACTAAAACTAAAGGAACAGCAGGTCCCAGTTATAACAGGGTTGCCGAGATAGACATGGTACATGTATTCTAGTTATAACCGTATCCTGTTATTGACGGGAGTCAAGTTACATTGCACTGCATCTAATTCTAATGATTAAAGAATAGTTCAGTAGCCTACATAGATTACTGTGTTACCTTCTGTTGATTTATCAGTTATTGCCGCTTTCTTTTCCAATATTCTTCCCCACCTCATCTAATCTTTCTTTTTATTGTGCCAGTATTTTTGTCTCACCATGAGGCGCATCCCAGATTTGAATGAAAAGGATCTAGGTTATCATGAACAAGTGTCTAAGGAAGTTACTAAGGATCAGATTGACAGACAAGGTCACCAATGAGGAAGTGTTAAGGAGAACAAGACAGAGCCCAGTCAGAGATGAAGTGGGAAACGGCGATGGCGATGGATTGGACATGCTCTCAGGAAGTCAGGCAACTGCAAAACTAGGAAAGTGTAGGGTTAGAATCCACAGGGTTAAAGACCAAGGGGAAGACCAAGGGGAACCAGGAGAACAATCACAGAATTTGACGTACAGAAAAGTGAGAAGACACGAAAAAATCGAGAGGCTAGCCCTGGATAGGGAAAGGTGGAAAGCGTTTGTTCGTTATTCAGGGTGAGAAAGGCTATGATGGTGATGATGTTAGTTTCATGGAGGTTGGCTGGAC
>NW_004797803.1:450578-452862 GCF_000002075.1 Aplysia californica
ATTACAAGGGATTTGAACGGATAAAATCATCAGTCCTGGGCAATCGAGAGCAATATAGAGCGAAGGTTGCTGTTTTTCATTCTATTTTTACGGATTACGTAAGGTGTGTAATTTCGTAAGATTTTATTTCTAACACTACTAAGGTTTCACATTTTTTGTCTCGTATGGTTCACATTCTGCGTAATGTCTTTGCAACCGCATTGCAACATTTTATGAACATCGCATAAACAGCCTATAGTCTTCATAGTTTTATTTTCTTTTTGTAATGATTTTCTTATACCCACCCCCTCAAAAACAAACAAACAAACAAACAAAACAAAACAACAAAACAACAACAACAACCCAAAACTAAAATTTGCACGTTTTTCCGATACAGCACCGAGAAAAAAAACAACTGATGTAAATATATAAAGTTTACATCTTCACAAAAGTTTTGTATCGTAGTAGTTGGTACTCTTACTATAACAAAGAAATTGCTTGTAAAACGAAATAGCGTTGGGATTTTTAAACTGTCCTCAAGGGTAAACATTACGTAATATAGCTCACAGTAGTCGGTGTACGATGATTTCATCACATTCAGACACCTAACCACTTGCTGTGAATATTCTTAACGCAGTGATAACGCAAGACATTTTGTATAATATATGGAAACAATACAGAGATCGAAATTTCATTAACACCTTCCCCTTTAAAAAACAGTCATGTCTCACTTGCTGGAACAACCCGTTCCCTAAAATATTCTCTCTCTTTCACTTCCCCTCTCTCTCTCTCTCTTTCCCTCTCTCTCTCTCTCTCTCTCTCTCTCTCTCTCTCTCTCTCTCTCTCTCTCTCTCTCTCTCTAGCTCTCTGTGACAAACATGTAAATATTCATCTGGTAACTGTAATAGCTAAAGAGTCCTTGAAAACAGAATACTGACATATTTTGTGCCTTTAATCAGTGCTTTTCAGTAAAATTCAAATTTTAATGTGTTTTATATGGACATTAAAGAGGTTGAGCCCCCCCCCCCCAAAAAAAAAAAATTCGATAAAAATTTACAAACTGGCTGAAAAATGCCTGTTTCTCAGATTTTTGTATTTTGACGAACGCCTGATTTTCCCACGCTGCCTGACAGCACATCACACTATTCATTATGAAACCATTCACCAATTGCTGAGGAAGAAAGACAACTCAAGGATTTTGGACTCGGGAATTGGGTAGGTGTTAGAAAAGTATGAATTTTGGTTTACATTTTCAGGTACACATGGGCCCACGATCATAATGTCATAATGTTATCTTTAAGGCCAAAGTTCTTCTGCAGAATCAATCAGACAAGTACAAAGAGGTCATAGAATACATGTAGTACGTTTTCGGACATAGTTCTTACCCGAGATTTTAAGTCTGCACACAAGAGGATGCGGCTTTCGGAGGTAGCTTTTGCTTTTAAAGAAGGCAAAAGAGGCATATGTAGACCAAAAGGGACATTTTATTTTTATAATATTGTTGATGGAAGAAGACCGAGATATTTCGCTATCTTAGAATTAGAAAGTTCTATTTAACATTTTTGGCACTTTTGAGTTACTAAGATTATGACCATGAGGACAGAAACCAAATGTTCTATCTGCTCTATCAAAATCGTAAGAATTTTCAGAGTTGATGTCAAGATATTAAAAGATTTGCTTTCTTAAAAGCTTGACATATTGTGAAACGCAAAGTATTTTATGTCAAATTTCTCAAAATTAGGTACTGAGCTGAAAGTACTATGTAATTCTAGGGTAGCGATTTGCCTTTGTTGGGAACTGGCAGTTGCGGGAGTTTGGAGTAGAATAGCAGAAGATATGTAGCTGAGAGAAATTAAAACAGAGAGCCAGAAGCCAGAAAGACAGACAGATAGGCAGATATGTAGACAAGCAGAAAGGCAGACAGGCAGACAGACAGATTGGCAAATAGAGGAACAGATATGCAGATAGAAAACGACAGGCAGGTAGACAGAGACAGATTGCTAATTTAGAATTACAAAGTCCTATCTGCTTAGTACCTATTACTTGGTTTTGAGATATTTGACGTCAAACATTTGTGTTACGACGAGGTGGAATCAGGCGTTCGTCAAGTTTTGGCATGTTGAACTATTGGTCTTATCTCAAAAACCTACCTTCAGACCAACTCAGAGACTTACACACAAACGTACGCATTCATAATGCAATTATACATAAGACACATAATATGCACAAAAACGCACACACACACACACACACACACACACACACACACACACACACACACACACACACACACACACACACACAC
>NW_004797803.1:453997-455148 GCF_000002075.1 Aplysia californica
AAATTTAAAAAATAAATAAATAAAAATAAAATTAAAAACCCACAAACAAAACAAGGTGACCTTTGTTACGACCAAAAAAGAATGAAGAGTGTGACTGCTAGAGAATACAATTTCACGTAAAAATCTACACGCACACGGTAATGACAGCGCAGGATGTGTGAAGTCACGCCACGGTTAGCTCCATACTCATGTGAGGCAGCGTGGTGGAATCGGGCGCTCGTCAATTTTTCGGCATATGAATGTATTAATATCGTCTTAATACTTTTCGTTTGTCTTGCTTTCGATTTAAAAAATACCCATCTATCTTGAAAAGGCGTGGAGAAATTTGCGATTGAATGAGGCGGGGGTTGCCTGGTTTCAGAAGAAAATTTAACTAGAAAATGGCGCCAAAGTTTGGTGACTTCCAAAGTTTATAAGTCTTTAGAAACTACAAATTTACATTTTTGTGTGCCTTAAATCAATATTTGTCAGTAAAATCCATCCAGAAATGTTTTTAAATGGATCATAAAGATGTTGAGTCAAAAAACAAAAAATCGTTAAAAAGTGTCGAACTGTCGAAAAAATGCAAGCACCTTTGATTTCACAATTTTGATGAGCGCCTGATTTCACCATGATGCCTCACATATTGTTTCCTCTTCCTTCCCACATCCTACTCTGCTGTCCGCTTTCATAATAATTTAAAGCGATAACCTGGAGATCGATTTTTACTAGTCTGCTGCAATAAGTTGGGTTTTCAAAGCTGGCAAGCCTATTTGGGCACTTAACAGACTTCAGCGCTGCATGTCCTTTTCACATATTATGTACAAACATATTATTATAGGCCTACCAGATGCTTCAATCGAATTAAGACTTTCTGGATGGAGTGAAACTGCAGGTGGTTAGAGAGTGCCTCTGATAGTTGTTCCTTCTTTATCATTCTTTCGTTTCAGTTTTTTTGTCTTGACCTTTCCCAGAAGTGGCACATCTACTGCAGCTGTCCTTTTCTCTTCCAGATGATGAACTATATTATGTGTCGACATTGATGGTTGTGGGGACAACAGCGACTTCAAAGAACCAGCACAACCACAGAGACGGAAAGAAAAGAAGAAGAAGAAAGAAAAGAAGAAGAAGAAGAAGAAGAAGAAGAAGAAGAAGAAGAAGAAGAAGAAGAA
>NW_004797803.1:456349-457597 GCF_000002075.1 Aplysia californica
TTAGGCTACAGGACACGTAATCGTGAGGTTACGGGGTCGTGGGTTAGAGCCGCGGGCCCGACGTTGTGTCCTTGGGAAAGGCACTTTACACTAATTTTCCTCACTTCACCCAGGTGGAAATGGGTACCCAGCGAAAGATCTTGTCAGTATGTTAGTGTTTTAGCGCCTACAAATGGCTGCTTGAACTGTATGCTTCCCAGGAAGTTGAAGTTGTTTCAGAATGCTCTCAGGTCTGCTGGGGTAATAGTATAGACTCTGAAACGCATAGAGCTTGCTGTTGAGCGGGGATTTGCGCTATACAAATGCTATCTAGTATTATCTGTTAAATGTCTGGAAGTTATAGGTTCATAGCAAACAGTTCTACAACAAATGCTAGGTATATTCGTTAGCATACAGTCGAAATTGGCCTAGAAGCTCACTCATTGTAGAGAAGAAAGTCCTTTGTGATGTCTTGGGCAGATGGACGTTTTGAACAGTGTCCCCCCCCCACACACACACAAACGTTACGTTAGAAGCGGTCAGTGGCTCTTTGTACACGTGATTGTCTTGGACAGGTGGCCGTCAGATCAGGTTAGACTGTTATTAATTGGTAGCTTTAACTTTTAAGCACAAGGGGGCTAGCCCGAAAAATGCTGTTTCGAGAAAATCGGGGGGGAAAAAACTTTTTTTTTCAATAACCAAACAGATACACAGCCCAATGAAACAAAATTTGTCCTTAATGTAGGGTAATTCCCACTTTTGGTGTAGGTCAAGATTTCTGGAAACCGCCGAAATCTGGGGTAGCTGCGTGTCCTTAAAAGCGAGCAATTTTTCCTTTGTTTTTGTACGCGTTGTGCGGCTTTATATTAGTTCATCGAGTAATGTTTTAACGGTCTGCGGAAGGAATAAATGAATAAAAAAATGTCCTGAAAAAAGACAGATCGAAGGTGGAGAAGTAGGACATACCAGCAGCGACCTCCAGTCACCCACTTGAACGAAACAGCCACTTCCAAACGGATACTACGTCAGTAAAGGACTTTGGTCTTAGGAGAGGGTGCCCACTGGTTCAACGGATCTGATGTGCAAGATCTAATCGAATTGGGTTGGATCAAGAAACGACACAGGCCGCTGCATACTGTAAGGAATACATTACGTAGGGATCCCTGCTTTCCTTTAACAAATTTGCCCAAGAGGTTGAATTCCGACGGTTGACGATTTAAAACAAGAGATCCGGACCCACATTGTTAAACATAATATTATTGATATAAT
>NW_004797803.1:459335-461212 GCF_000002075.1 Aplysia californica
CACACACACACACACACACACACACACCCGTGTACTTAAAAACTCACAAATGAACGCGAGACCGAGGGTCGCTGAAGGGTGTCACTGGTCGGTCCTACTATTTTATTTTCCTTCCGTTGTTCAGTCGAATTTACTATCTATCCTGCTTTTCCCCTGTACTAACCATTATTGTTTCGATGTTCTTCTCTTTAGTAAAATTAGCTAAAAGACATTTAATATATTGGTGTGCTTCTCTTCCCTCAAACAAACAAACAAACTAACTAAACGACAACTGTTGTGTCGATGTTCTCCTCTTTACTTAAAGACGCAAACTAAATGATTGTTATTTTAGTAGATGTGATTCTCTTTTCTGAATCAAACAAACGAACTGACTATTATTATGTCTATATGATTCTCTTAACTAAAAAAACAAACAAACTAAATGAACGTTATTGTGTCGATATGCTTCTCTTTACTCGATCAATCAAACAAATTTAAAGAATAATTTTTGTGTCGGTGTGCTTCTCTTTTCTCAATCAAACAAACTTAATGAACATTCTTCTGTCAATGTACTTTTATGTACTGATACAGTAGCGACACTAAAGACAGTGAACATAAAATAGAAGCAATAGGAGATTGCTACGAGTATCGTGGAGGGAAAAGAAATCAAATGAGAGAGTGCTTGATGAAGCCCATGCGGGACGCTCAATGTTAAAAACAATCAGGAAACGACAAATGCAGTTTTTGGGACACATAAATAGACATAAGGGTCTTAAACTTCTAGCTCTCACTGGCAAAATTGAGGGCAAGCGACGCAGGGGTAGGCCCAGAACAACATACTTAGGGAACCTAAACAAATGAGTAACGAGGAAAGATCAGGGAAGCGTAGCTTTTTTGAGAGCATCCGAGCAAAGGAATGAATGGAAAACCATGATCGCCGATGTCTGTCGCAGATCTGGGACTGGATGATGATGACAGTAGCGAGCGCCGTAAAATCCTTACTTAACTACCCAAAACTAAACGGACGGGATCGGACCTTGGACTGATAATGATATTTAGTTTTAGTAGAGGTTTTACGGCGCTCGCAACTGCATAAGGTCACATGAGCGTTAAGGGGTGGATGTCAACAGAGAAGTCCTTACAGGACTTACTCTGCTCACCTCTCTAGCTTCAACAGCACAAAGTCTGCTTCGACCATCAAGGCACTCCCGGAGATAGAGGGTCACAAGAGTGTGTGTGACAAACATACAAAAGAAGTAGAGGAAAAAATGATGACAGTAAGGGCTAGGAAAGAAAAAAGCAGCAGTTCCCTGTTACCGCCCAGGCACAGTTATGAGCCTGACATTGATAAATCAGCCCATTTACAATTCTACTGTGCATAAGAACATGTTAATATCCCCCCTTTGGGAATGGCCTAAAGACACTTTAGTCAGTGACACCGGCCCGGGGGGTAACAACGTCTTTGGGTGTCGCTGTTTCTAATCCTAGCTATCGTCATTTTTCCTCTATTCCTCTTTGTATTTTTGTCACACTCTTGTGACCCGTTATTTCCGGGGTGCCTTGATAGTCGAAGCAGACGTAGTGCTGTTGAAACTAGAGAGGTGAGCAGAGTAAGCCAGATTCCCTGTATGGATTTCACAGTTAACATCCGCTCCTTGGCGCTCATATGACCTTATGCAGTGGCGAGCGCCGTAAAACCTCTACTAAAACTAAACCAAAGACGTAACAGACTGAAACTCAACGTACAGCAGTTGTGTCAGGCTGTGGGAATTCAAACGTCCCACCTCTACGTGTCAGCAATTGTTCTAATTTGTGCTCTTGAACAAAAACAAAACAAAATGAAAACGAAGTTTAAAAAAACCCCGAAAAATAACAACAACGAAAGAACCCCCCCACCC
>NW_004797803.1:462781-464448 GCF_000002075.1 Aplysia californica
AAAATGATCATAATAGTATTAGCCTACTATATCGACGATCAAATAAAGGCAGCATTTTTAAAAAATTGTGAATCAAACGTAATCTTTGGAATCTTTACGCTTTTCCCTTCACGCGTGTACGGTAATAAAAAGTACTCTAAAATGTAGGTTATTTTGTAAAAAAAACATTTTGGTGCTTCGTTAAAAAAAGCAAGAAAAAGAAAACAACAAACCCAGTCATTATTTCCCAACTCTCTGACAGTTGTTTTTTGGTCTTTTGTTGTCCAAAATAATTCAGCTTAAGTCTATGTTTACCAGAAACCGTAACAATATATTTTGCTCATTGTCATCCAAAAAAGATGGAAAGTTGAACCCAACATCAAAGAAATCGAGCCATCGTCATCCTTACGTGTTCTTGGTGCAATCGTTACTGCCAGGGTGTTCAACGTCTGTTTTTCTGTTAACGTTGATTGACCTGGGCAACCGCAGATACGCATGGAGCATGTCGTTCAAGACCGCGGGTCCTAAGGGAGTCCATCTTTTACGAGTTCAAATGGGGTCCAAAAGGGGTCCAACTTTTACTAGTTCAAAGGGGGTCCATCTTTTGCTAGTTCAAATAGGGTCCATCTTTTACTAGTTCAAATGGGGTTCAAAGGGGGTCCATTTTTTACTAGTGCAAGGGGTCCCTCTTTTGCTAGTTCAAATGGGGTCCAAAGGGGATCCATTTTTACTAGTTCAAAGGGGGTCCATCTTTTGCTAGTTCAAATGGAGTTCATCTTTTGCTAGTTCAAATGGGGTCCAAAGGGGGTCCATCTTTTACTAGTTCCAAAGAGATCACCCCCCCCCCCCACCTTTGGTTTGACCTAAGCCGGCAAGGTTGATTGAAGCAGTTAAGCCTTTAAATGCGCTAAAGTATGTTGATAAGGGCATTGACTCAACTTGAAAGTGAGCTTTTTTAAAACTCAACAACCATTGCAGTTTTGGGGTACTTTGAATCGTCTACCACAAAAAGACTGAAAGCTATCATGACAGTAAAAATGCAACAAACGAAATGCTCTCTCATAAAAACAAAACGGCATCTATTTTGTCCAAATAGTTTTTGTTTTATCAATATTATTTTGAAATGGCAATGTTTTGGGATTACGCATTTTTTGGAGCCCAATTTATAACCAAATCATGTTTCGCAATACCGGGGAGACTGACTTAATCTGTTACAACTCAAAAAGTATCACACATAACTTCATCAATGTTTTTTAACGAAACGAAACAAGTGGGTCAACTGACTATAGATGGGTCGTTTCCCGTAGCTTGCAACCGAAAAACAACGGGGATATCGATCGATAAATCTGGTCACGTAAATACACGGGAAGAGGTTCGAGTGACTTAACCCTATCCGTACGCCCCGATGTCATTTTGAACCGCCGGGGTTGTATTCTTCACATTTTAGAATAATTCTAGTACGAAGATGTCTTTGAAACTTTAAGTATTTCTCAAAAAATCATTTTGACAGACTGCTATGCAAAGCGTACGGATCGGATTAACAAGTAAATTTCCTCTTTGGAAAGTGGTGACACAAAGTTCCCCACGTCGTATGGATACGAGTGTAAAACACGACGTACGGATAAGGTTAAACATAAACAAACTTTTACGCCTTGCGGAGTTCAATTTATTATTATTATTATTATTAT
>NW_004797803.1:466786-475826 GCF_000002075.1 Aplysia californica
AATCTAAAATTACACTGTCCTTCCCCATCACCCCCATCTGTTCAACATCTTATTTAAACAAACCGTTCTTCGTCTACTTCTGCCCCTTTTGAGTTTAAAAGTAGGACAAAAAGAATAACACCTAAACGAGAACAAGCCAGGAATTGTGAGAACCCCTCATTTATCTGAACAAATGTTTCTAACGTTTGAATGCATTTTTTGTTTGAAAAAGGTTTTGGATGAATCCAACAAACACTCTTCTGCATTTGCTGTAAGGCTTAATGTAAGAAATGTCGAGCAGAATGTGCAAAGAACTCTTACAATGTTAATGATAAGCATCGGATTCATTTATACACTTAATGCCCAAAGCATGTTTTCTGCTTTATCATACCGGAATAAGGGACCACAGTTCTATTGCGACTCCTCCCCTACCGCTATCCCTACCCCACCCTACTCAGAGCTTGTTTCTGAGGTTGCGGGTTCGGGGGTTCGAGCCTCAGCTCGGTGCGAGGCTGTATCCTCAGGGAAGGCACTTTACACGAAATTATCTTTTAGCTCGGTCGTTTCGGAGATGGACGTTGAACTCGGAGGTCACGCCTCTTAAATAATCTAGTTGCGTTGATAGAGGTGTTAAACCTCAAACTTGTTGCAATTGATTAAAAGTTTGTACCAAAAAATTCTTTTAATCAAATGGAAACAATTTTTAAAAAACAACTTCAAAGGAACAAGGTCCCTCAAACTTCGCTTCAACCGTCACTAAAATAAAATAAAATCAGACAAACTGATCATTCAAATAAACAAACAAGCAGATCATTCAAACAAACAGCCAAACACACAAGCAAAAATAAAAAGAAACGAACAAACGAACAAACGAACGAACGAACAACCAAACAAATAAAATAAACAAACAAATCAAAAACCCAACAAATACTGTAAATGGTCGTATGTGTCATAATGTAGACATAATTGCTGAACTTTCCCGTGAGTTCATAATCCAGATCGGGGTTCAAGCTATGACGAACATTGTCATGATTAGACAGCACAAAATAGAAGACGCCTTTAAGATAAAAAAGAAAAAAACAGAAAAAAAAAACAGAAAAAAAGAAAAAAGGAGAAAGAAAAGCCGTTGCAGAAGCTGTAACAAACAAAAGAGATAGACCGCCCCTGGTTTTCATTCATTTAATTTGTGAGGCAGCGTGGTGAAATCAGGCGCTTGTCAAAATAATGCAATCGAACCCCCCCCCCAAAAAAAAAACCAAAACAAAAAAAACCAAAACAAAAAAAACAAAACAACAACAACAACAACAACAACAACAACAACAACAACAACAACAACAACAACAACACAACAACAACAAAAAAACAACAACAAAACAAGCATTTTTTTGGCCCTTAGGCAATTTATTTTTCCAAATTGTCTTTTTTTGCTTTTTACCTTCTATGTCTGTTTCAGAATATTGAAAAACGTTGATCAGAGGCGTAAAAATGTCAATAAATATGCAGCTTCCAAAGACATTCTAGCTTTGGATGTCGCCAAACTGCGTCAGGCATTTTCGGGCTAATATTATTACCTCTGACATCAAGCGGCTCCCACCTTCTTCAATTGAAAATGTATTGACATCTATTCAAGATGTATACGTATTTTTATCGGTAAATGCAAGACAAATGAACAAGCTTTAGTTAAGATGATACCAATAACTCTATAATGCCCAAACATAGACGAGCGCCTTATTCTACTGTGTCGGGATACATTTAGATCTATTTTCTCACCGACAGCTCAGCGTCTGTTTTGCAAGCTTGGTTTGTTCAGAAAAGAGAAGGACATTGCTATGTAGACGGCATGTATAGTGCTGGGAGAAAGCAGGTCAGACAGATGGAACGTGCAAAAGGGGGAAGGAAATAGCTTATCTACAGCAAATGTCATCCTCCGACCACCCCCTCCCCCTTCTATAAGAAGAAAAACAAGAGAGACAGAGAGAGAGAGAGAGAGAGAGAGAGAGAGAGAGAGAGAGAGAGAGAGAGAGAGAGAGATAGAAAAGCAGTATGGCCAACTAGAAGCATTCTCCTACTACCTACAGGGACAAATACAACAGAGCAAATGATAGATTGATAGATAGATAGATAGATAGATAGATAGATAGATAGATAGATAGATAGATAGATAGATAGATAGATAGATAGATAGATAGATAGATAGATAGATAGAAGGGGCTCCCTTAGTCTAGAGGTAAAGGTCTTTCAATAGGCTCAACGACGAAACCTGACAGCGATGGAACATTAATTTCTTCTTTAATATTTTCTCCTTTCCCCTCCTTTCCTGCTCTCTAACCATGTTCTGTCATCTGCTTTCGTCTCCAATTTCTGCCCCCACTCCACCCTTTGCCCCCTTCTCTGAGCTCCTGCCTCTTTCTGCAGCCTTGTTAGTATTAGTGTTATTCCTTAGCTCCCTCTTACTGCTGTTTTTCACTTTCAGTCACACCCCTGATCTTAGAGTAGGTAAGATCTAACCTCTAGCCTTCTCGGAAAAGGACAAAAAATCTCGGAGGTCCCTTGTGCAAGTTGTTTGAAAATGTTTAATGTGTCCCACGTGCTCATATAGAATCTAACCGTATGTAGCTGCGAGTGCCGTAAAACATTTACCCCCCCCCCAAAAAAAAAATAATTAAAAAAATAAAAATAAAAATAAAAATAAATAAATGGATAGATAGATAGAAAGAAGAAGATGAAGAAGAAGAAGAAGAAGAAGAAGAAGAAGAAGAAGAAGAAGAAGAAGAAGAAGAAGAAGAAGAAGAAGAAGAAGAAGAAGAAGAAGAAGAAGAAGAAGAAGAAGAAGAAATAACATTTGTATAGCGCATATCCCCGCTCAACTGCAGGCTCTATGCGCTTTACACTATATTATTACCCCAGTAGACCACAGAACACTCCGAAACATTCTCAGCTTCCCGGGAAGCATACAGTGCATGCAAGCAGCTGATTAAGCGCTCAAACACTAACAAACTGACAAGATCTTTCGCTGTCTATAGCCGGGTACCCATTCCCACCTGGGTGAAGTGAGGAAAATTCGTGTAAAGTGCCTTTCCCAAGGACACAACGTCGGGCCCCTGACGGGATTCGAACCCACGACCTTACGGTTGCGAGTCCGAGAGACTGACCACTAGGCCACCGACGCCACTTGAAGGAGAAGAAGAAGAAGAAGAAGAAGAAGAAGAAGAAGAAGAAGAAGAAGAAGAAGAATAAGAAGAAGAAGAAGAAGAAGAAGAAGCTGGCAAAACAAAGACACAGCTGCTCCCCAGAGTTGTTCAGAAAAACTTTCAGTTTCAGCTTGGTAAACGTTTTACAGGGCTTTCATGATCTGGGGGCACGGTGTTTGCTTCTCACTCAATAGGGCCGGGGTTCGAAACCTTAGAGCGATGGAAAGTTCTCTTCTCTTTAAAAAATAATTCTCGTTTCACCTTTCCTGCTCTCGAATCATGCTCTGTTGTCTGCTTTCGTCACCATTATCTACCCCCCCTCCTCCCCCCCTCGCCCCTTCCCTTTTTGCATCCTCGTCTGGGCCCTTGACTCTTTTTGCTGCACGTTGAAGATCCCTTGATGGTCCTAAAATCGATAAGAGTAGGCTTTGCCGCCACCCAGGCAAACTTCAAAATCAATTCCTGCTAAACTGAAAATGCTTAATGTGTCCCGCGCGCTCATATGAACCTTAACAGCCTCAGAGCCGTAAAACACTTACCGAAAAAAAAAAGAAAAGAAAAAGATGTTATAATGCTCGCAACTGCATAAGGTCACATTCGCGCGTGACATAAATGATAGTCTGGACAACACCAAAAGGACAACTTGTCGACCTCATTACACAAAATCTGAGCGGCGAATAGCTCTGATTTTTAGCATGCGCCTCTGAATTCCAGAAGACTTTAAAAAAAAATCTCGATCGTGCTTTTTGCGACTAATGTAAGGAAGTGTTTTCTATATACTCATTAGTATTTAATTACAGTCTGGGCAGGCTCTTTGATTGGAACAAAAACAGTAGTTGAGTGTTAGTTTTTGCCTGGTTTGTTTAATCTATTTTCCTCTTTTGAAATGATTTCGTTTGCCGCAAGACTGAGTTGTTGTTAGTGCAGCGCTTAATGGGTGACGGTGTGATTATTTAGATTTTCTAATTGTGATATATATAAAGTGTAACATTTCTTTCATATCTTCACAGTCTTTGAGATCGCACGCGTTTGTACTTTCTGTCGCTTTTTTCATTAATCACCACGGTTAGATTGATTAATTTACAAACCCCCAAAACATTGCCCTAAAACCACTGAACTATTTCTCAAAAGAAGCGGATTGAGGCGTCTCCTTTAATCTATTAAAAAAATACCGAAAAAAAGACCAGACAAGACTCTTTAAGCCCTGAGTTTTTTAAAAACCGTTTCCCTGAGTTTTTTTCTACAGTCACCTAAACCTAGTGCACTTGGTCTCATTATAACCCAAAAGCTTGCCCCCAACTTCTAAACAGCGGGAACAAAGGCTTAGTCATTACTAAACAACTTGGTTCGGGAATAGTTCCGAAAAGCAAGCTAAAACTTGCACTAGACTAAATAAAACGAGGCAGTTGTCACTAGTAGTGGATGCTCCCAGCGTCCGATGTGGAACAAGGTTATCACCAGCGTGCGATGTGGAACAAGGTTATTACCAGTGTGCGATGAAGTTCAAAGAGATAACCCAGGACTACGCTGCTCAGAAGGATCAAAGAGGATGAAAATCCAGAAGAAAAACAACAGATTAACAAAAGACATAATACCTCCAATAATGCTACTTTCATATTCAGGTGGCTCGAAAATGTATGTGTAGAGAAGGGGAGGGGGAGGGGGCTCTACCTATGGACCTGCACGGGAGGGGAGGGGAGGTGCCCAGTGACATGCCCATTGGCGTTTCAAATTTAGAGCTCTTTTGACCCCCGGTTTCTGGGTTTGACCAAACAGTATCGAACCCCCCCCCCACACACACACACACCGGAAATTTCTGTCTAAACCCTTATAACGACACCCTGTATTGTTATGGCTTTAGCATGATACCGTGCTTGCCATAAAAACTGTGCAGGGTTGAGTTCAATGAGCAATTAATCAGTTATGATTACATAGACAGCACCTCTTTATATTTGTCGCACATGCACGAAAATCGAGATTTTAAAAAAAATGGCCTTTTGGAAATCAGAGGCGCATGCAACAAGTTAGAGCAATTCGCCTCTTAGATTCTGTGTAATGAGGTCGACAAGTTGTCCATCTGGTATTGCCTAGACTATAGTAATGTTCACTGTAGTGCGTGGCACGGCTTGGTTTTACTTTGCGAGTCAAAATATGGTTCACATGTATAATGGTCTCTTTTAAGGACAAGTGGGGTAACTCAGATTTCGGGGGTTTCCAGAAATCTAAAACTACACCAAAAGTGGGCATTCCCCTACCTATAAGAGAAGTTTGGTTTCATTGGTGTGAATATTTGTTTGGTTATAAAGAAAAGGCTTCTTGTTTTTTTAAAAGAAACTGAACAAAGGGCAAAAACTTTACCTTCGATTTTCTCAAAACTGCATTTTTCGGGATAGCCCCTTTGTGCTTAAAAGCGACAATATAATATCTAACATATATAATATAAATGTTTTGCTTCTGTCGTACGTTAAGTAAAACGTACTCTATACCTAATCGTGAAGTCTTCGCCATCCCGCCTTTCATCATACACATACCAACCGAGCACCGAGCTAGCGAGTAGCGACCTACCTACAGGAAACTTTAAAAGTTTCAGAAAAGACATAAATAACTCATTTAAATAAAAACTGAACCACGAAACGAAGGACAGTTCAATGGACGTGAGTGGACAGAGCGCCAAAATTTGGACAACACAGGGCCTGAAATAAACACCTGGGACAAATATTTGCATGTGTGCCAGGAAATGTGTTGCTTGCTTTCTGTAGTTGCTTTCTTGTGCTACTTTCTGGTGTTGCTTTATGATGCTGCTTTCTGCCCCCTTGAGTTTAGGTTTCAGGTCATCTGACATTTTTGAACGCCTCCCACATAATGACCGGAGCACTCAGCACTCATCGGAATAAATCGATGTAAGTGTGTGTGTGTGTGTGCGTGTGTGCGTGTGTGTGTGTGCGTGTGTATGTGTGTGTGTGTGTGTACGTGTGTATGTGTGTGTGTAAGTGTGTATGTGCGCTCGCGTGTGTGTGTGTGTGTGTGTGTGTGTGTATTGGTGAATGGTGAAACACGAAACCAATGTGCCAGGTTCTGGACAATAAAGATGTATCTTATCTCTTGTCTCTTAGTTTCAAGAAGTGTCTCTATAACATCCACTTTTGGTCGAAATAGAGTTATCGATATGGGTAGTGAATTTTTCAGCCACTCCGTTACCTTTGCAAATATCTAGACCATGGCTTAATCCGGTATCGAGAAAGATCTATTAACGTTTCGTTTTTGACTATGTTATAGAGATTTCAATATCGTCAAAATTTCAATCTTTTTTCCTTGTCAAAACTGTGCAAAGTGGGTATAGTCACTTCTTGCATTCAGACGCCGAAATGGCAAACAACGATGTTATGTAAACCCCTCCCCCGGATAAAAAATGCACCACCAACAACAAAACAAGACAAACAAACAAACAAACAAACAAACAGACAAACAAACTAACATACAAATAAAAAAATTATCAATGTAATTGTAGAGCTAAATGCCGTACGCCTCCACCAATACAAATAAATAGATCAGTTTCCACACTACCAACCTACGATCGCCAACCTGGGCTGATACTGACACTGTCAGGGATACCTACCGCAGTCCCACACAACCCAGCACTCAATCATGGAAACAGCTGGTTGTACTTTAGGTGGCAGGGATTGTCTAAAGGGCTCAGGGGGTTAAAAAGGAGCACTGCTAAGGCGCACAGATGAAAGCTTGCACAAATACACGCCAACAAAGCGTGACTATAATTTCATTACTTTTTCTCTGTTTAAAAACAAAAAAACCCAAAACAAAACAAAACGAAAAAACCCTGATGCAAATGGGTCACACTCTGCTTTGGGTTTAAAATAGGACCCATGTAACAATCTTGGAGAGTATATCGCATGGACATCTATGATATATTATTTGCATGACAAAAATGCAGTTATCTTATCAGCGTATTCTATGTCCTTTTAGTGATATTTCATTGTCCTGGTTCACTCCCCCTTTTGCTATGTGGAAAATTAAGTTGTATGGAGCATCACATCCCTCGTGACTCATTGGAGCCTCGTAGCCTAGAGGCTAAGGTGTTGGCCTCTCATTCAAAGGTCCCGGGTTCGAATCCGGGTAGCGACCGACACATTTTATTCTCTAAATTTGTCTCCTTTCACTTCCTTTCCTGCTCTCTAGCAATGTTCTGTCGTCTGCTTTCGTTTTCTCTTTCTGCCTCCCACCCCCTCACCTCCTTTGCCCCTTCCTCTGGGCTCCTGATTCTCTCTGCAGCCGCTCTACTGCTACTCCTTGACTTCTTCTTACTGCTGTCTTTCAGCCACACCCCTGATCTTCTAACAGGAAAGATCTACACCTAACCCTTTCGGACTAGGGCGAAACATCTCGAAAGGCCCGTGTGCACGTTGCGCACATTAAAGATCCCTTGGCGGTCTAAAATCGATAAGAGTAGGCTTCGGCACCACCTGGGCAAAATTCAAAATTTCCTACCAACTGAAAAAGTTTAATGTGTCCCGCGCGCTCATATGACCTTATGCAGTTGCGAGCGCCGTAAAACACTTTCAAAAACAAAAGAGGAAGATAGGACTAACGCTAACATTACTTAAACGCAATTCCACATCATCACTCATCACCACCATTATATATCTAAAATCATCACAGATTAATGACTTACATCTATAATCCTTGAATCTCTATCTGCTTTTACAGTTACTTGTTATACTAAGTATGCACGTAATACACTATTTGACACTGTCATACGCACTTTTTTCTACTAATCAGATGGCGTCAATCTCATATAAAAGGGCAAGGGATACAAAAAAAGGTTGTATGGAGCATGCAGTAGAGAGTGGGTAGGTCTCTTTCTCTTTTACTCACCCCTAAGTGTATGGGTGGCGCCCGCCTTGGCTTTATGATCGTCAGCTGTACAAGTATGTTGGTTAGCGACAAGTTAAAACAAAATCTGTTCCCATTCAGAGTCCCTTGATTTACATAACGGCACTTATATAACCTGATTGTGCTGCAAGTGCCGTAAAATTCTTATTACAACTGAAAGTCTTACGTAAGCTACTAGTGTATGCTCTAACTACTCTTTTGTTTTAAATGTTTGAATACAGAAGGCTCTTCCGTCTTTGAACGCAGCCAGTTGTGACCCCCAACTTCTCAAAATAGCAAACGTCCCTTTAACTTCGCCCTAATTAAGATTTATCCAGTTCGCATAAAAACAAACACCAAAAGGAGAGGTAATGAATTATCCTTGCCAAAAACATGTAGCTTCATTATAAACAAGAAGGATTTGCTGGGGTTTCGTAGATTTCTGTCGTGACTGTAAACCACGGAGCGCTGCTATACATTTGGCCCTATGTGTGGTATGGGTTAAACGTCCTTTTCAGCACTGGCAAGCAAGTTCGATAAATCAAGAAACATTAACTACGATCTAAAGCTCATCTTCTAAAGGACGGCAGAACATGCACCCCTAAAAAACCAACAAACAAACAAAAAAACTAACAAAAAAACCCAACAACAACAACAACAACAACAGCAGTAACAACAACAACAACAACAACAACAACAACAACAACAACAACAACAACAACAACAACAACAACAACAATAACAACAATAACAACAAAACAGCTCTTAGAAAAACAACTCTAAAAAAGATCGTATCAAAACGAAGTTAAGTCCAAAAACGCTGAGTCAGGAATTCGATTTGACATGATCCACATCGTAGTACAGCATGACGCCAACTGAGACAACCGCGCTCACCATTCAATATATCGATTACATCTATTTTGCGGATGAGGTAAAGTGTAACATATACCCAGCCGATGAGGTAAAGTGTAACATATACCCAG
>NW_004797803.1:476251-477316 GCF_000002075.1 Aplysia californica
CACTTTCCAAAGAGGAAATTTACTCGTTAATCCGATCCTTACGTTTTGCATAGCAGTCTGTCAAAATGATTTTTTGAGAAATACTGAAAGTTTCAAATGGATCTTCGCACTAGAAGTATTTTTAATTGTGAAGAATACAACTCCGGGGTTAAAAAATGACCCCGGGGCGTACGGATAGGGTTAAAAAATCTATTGATTTTAATTGTCGAGACAAACAGTTTTGTTGTATCCATCATCAACTCACCGGGAGCTTCATTCATTGTTAATAATAATTACTAGACTGAATCTCAAACCAGACTTTAATTGCTAGCGGGCCGGATCAGAGTTCTGCAAGCTGTTGTTTGCCCATGCCTGGTCTCAAGTCAGGCGTACCGTTTAACGTTGTTTTTAAATTAATGATTATGTGCAATTCTGATGACGCTCTTAGGCTGAATTTGAAAGAACGAGTCAAGTTTATGGCCGCGCGATGGACCTTTGTGGGTGAACAGAGCTGTAAATCATTGTCGCTGTCAAACTGTCGATGCTTCAGACCAGACCCCCCACCCCCACTCTTCCCCTGTCTTCTGTACACACACACACACACGCGCGCACCTCATCTCTGAATTTTTAACTTCCGCGAACGACAACAAAATAAATTAACCCTATCCGTACGCCCTGGGTTCATTTTGTACCTCAAAGGTGGTGTTCTTAGAGCATTCTTCACATTTTAGAATACTTCTAGTCGAAGATCTCTTTGAAACTTTCAGTGTTTCTCAAAAAATAATTTTTTACAGACTGCTAGATCTATGCAAAGCGCACGGATCGGATTAACCAGTAAATTTCCTCTTTGGAAAGTGGTGGCATAGAGTTCCCCATGTCCTATGGATACGATAGTAAAACACGACGTACGGATAGGGTTAATGTTGTTTTAAATGGTATGTTCAATGCTGATGACGCGCTTTGGCTGAATTCCAAAGAACGAGTAAAGTTTATGACCGCGCGAATGACTTTTGTGGGTGAACCGTGTTGTAAATCATTTTCGCTGTCAATGCCACTGACCCTCCACCCCCCCACCTACTACACACA
>NW_004797803.1:477416-478289 GCF_000002075.1 Aplysia californica
AAACACACACACACACACACACACACACACACACACAAACACAAACACACACACACGCACACAAACACACACACACACACACACACAAATATGAAAAAAAGAAAACGAACGCTCATTCTGTTTCTTCTGTTATTTTATAACTCAACACCTAAATTACTCAAAAAATCCCCTCCCACCCAAACGAAACAGAACAAAAACAAAACAAAAACAAATACGCCCCCCTTAAAATACCCAACCAAACGAAACCAGAAACAAACAATCCCCAACCAAAATCCCTATATCTACCTAAATAAATTACCCCACCTCCCTCATTAAAAAAGGAGAAAAAAAGGAAAGAACACCCTCCCCCCCCCAATAAAAAATACCACTCCCCTCCCACACCCACACACTTTATTAAATACAACAACAAATCAAAATAGTAAAATAAAACAAAAAGAATAATAAAAAACAACAACAAGCAAAAAACAAAACAAAACAAACAAACTGGAAACAAAACAGAAAACCCCCTTCATAATATTATGTTGCTAACCTTCACGATCTTTTGATGGTTCACAAACAAATTAATATGCGCACCAAGCAATAAATTAGCACCCTTCAATAAAACTAATCTTTGACGACTTCAGCGAGATAGATTGCAGCAATCAAACTTTAATCGTGAAATTGGTGAAATGGTATAGGTTTAAAGCCTCTATCAACACTAGTAGCTTATTTAAGAGGCGGGGCCTTCGAGTTTAACGTCCATCCCCGAAAGGACCGAGCCAAGTGGGAAATTTATGTAAAGTGCCTTTCCCAAGTACACAGCGTCGGACCGAGCTGAGGCTCGAACCCCCGAACCCGCAATCTCATGATTACGGTTCCGGTAGCCTAACCACT
>NW_004797803.1:478886-484006 GCF_000002075.1 Aplysia californica
AATTGACGAGGGGGAGGGGATACAATGATCAGATTGGGAATAGTTGGTCGGGAGGGGAGGGGGGGTGGAGGGAGCAATAATGATTGTAATTAAGATCAATTCTATAGCGCTCACTCCCTTAGAGTACAGTTCTAGGCCCTTTACAATACCTTCATCTTAACACGAAGGACAAGTGGATGAAAAAGAATGACTGTGTTACGCTGTTTAGATTAACGCTAACACAAGCAGAAATTCATACTATCAAAACACAATCGATGAAGGTGTGAATATCGCATTATGAACATTCAAGTGCTATATGAGTAAGAAAGACTTTATAATAACAGGATAGCAATTCATGAGGTATATTTTTAACTGGATTATAAATTTGGTCTCAATCTACGCTTTCATCAAACGTTGTGGGGCGGAGTTCTATGCAAATGGAGCTGGATGACAACAGTAGATCACAGCGAGTTTTTGACCTCTCTTCCTACGTGTTTGTTATAAGACACTGATCCTCTGATCTGAGGAATCTTGGTGGAAAATTAATAGGTTCGAGCGAATTTGATTGAATGCTAGGTGAGATTTATTGACAACATTTTAAAAACGATTGACAAAGGGAAGCCATCTAGAAACTCGAGCTGCGGTTGGTTAGTCACCTTATCGATTAGGTTCGTGGAGGCGAATGAGGGTCGGGGTTGAGGTGGGACTAGGAGAGAGAGAGAGAGAGAGAGGGGGGGTCTGCAATAGAAGGTCATTTTATGTAACTAGATTATTTCGTTAAAAGATATGTTGCAATTTATTGTTGGCTTAAAAAGACTTGACTGACTTCTTGTTTGTCAAATGATCGCCAGGATCTTGAAGTAAAAGAAACTATCAGTAAAGTAATCCTATTTTCACTCCTGTTTATTTGCCATGGTCCTTCTGAAATTCTAAATGCAAAATACTTGGCAATTCTTTAGAAACTAAAATTTCTCCTTACTTAAACTTACTTATGTAAATTAATTTTCTATTGCTCTGGTATGTACTTTCCTCCCCCCAGTATTTGCACCAGTTTATTTTGTTGTGTTCCTGAAGAAAAGCTTGACTATTTCGAGAACACTTAAGTCCTCTCGCTCAAATTTTAAAAATAATTTGTTTTGCTTTTTTAAAGCTATTTTGAAACAGTGACATAACTTTCATCAACACCATCATCATCATCGTCATCATCATTGTAAATAGCAAGGAACCAAAAAAGGGGTTGAGACTTGTAGAATTTTCAACTTTTATACTGGTTCAACGTTTCGCCCGGTAAAGGGCTTCATCAGGAACATGATACAAAAATTAATCTTCATCATGATCATCACATCATAATCATTCCACTACTTTGATTGTCGGACTTGCTCATAGCCTCATGTATTGTCAGACCTGTTCACTCTGAGATGTTGTCCTCCAGTCTTTTCCTCGGTCTTCCTCTCCTTCTGCCTCCCTCCCTACATGACAGTCTTTAGTAGTCGACACGATCTCTGCAACATTCCTAGCTGTAAATTCTCCAAAATCAGACCCAAAAACAAAAAAACAAAAAAAGAGTAAAAATGAAAATTTCTAATACAAAAGTATCTCAAGATTTTAAGTTGTCCACATTACGTATATATATTTAATTTACACTGTTGCTTTCGTTGTTTTTTCCTCAGAATTTCTTCCGTCAACCTCTCGAAGCCGCCACTGAATGAAAAAAAACCCGGGGTTGATAAAAAAAAAAAGGGTTCGAAACCTTGGCATTTGTGGTTGCCCAGTAATCCACGTCCCGCAGTCGGTGATGTAGCAACTACGTCCCGAGTCCCCGCATGCGGACGATTTGAGTTCGATTCCCTGTGCAGGGATAATTCTCTTTTTTTTTCGAGCATCTCGGCGGCCTGTTTATTTGGATCTTGTATCCCTCTCTTCCCAGGGAGGAATTCCGTTTTTTGTTTGTTTGTTTTGGTAAGTGTTTTACAACTCTCACAACTGAATAAGGTCATATGAGCGCTCAGGACACACCAAATATTTTCAGTTTGTAGGAAATTTTGAATTTTGCCCCAGTGGCGGCGGAAGCCTACTCTTTTCGATTTTGGACTCCCAAAGAGATCTTTAACGTGCGCAGCTTGCACATGAGACCTCCCAGATTTTTCGCCCTTGTCCGAGAAGGCTAGGTGTGGATCTTTCCCACCATAAGATCAGGGATGAGGCAGAAAGACAACAGTAAGAAGGAGCCAAGGAGTAGCAGTAGAAAGGTTGCAGAAAGAATCAGGAGCCCAGAGGAGGGGGCAAAGGGGGTGAGGGGATTGGGGCAGAAAGTTGAGACGAAAGCAGACGACAAAAAAATTTCCGTCGCTACTGGATTCGAACACGCGACCTATTGAATGAGATGCGATCGCCTTAACCTCTAGGCACAAGAGCCCCCTAGCGAGCGACCACTATAAAATTGATAGAGTATAGAATAGAGGGTTAGGGTTACGGAATGAGATTAGGGTTAGGGCGGTATGGTTAGGGTTTGAGCTCGGGTTAGGGGCTGGGTTAGGGTTAGGGGTATGGTCAGGGTTAGGGTTAGTGTTAGGTCTCTTCTTCACCGTGTTTGTTGGGGTGGTCACTCGTTACGGAAGTCCTTCCCTCAGAGCAGCCCACATCCTACATAATCTAAACTCAGTCTATCAAAGTGTGAAATATTTCGTTGCTTTTAAGCACAAGGGGGCTATCCCGAAAAATGGTGTTTTGAGAAAATCAAAGGAAAAGTTTTTGCCCCTTGTTCAATTTCTTTAAAAGATAAGGAGATTTTTCTTTTTTTTACCAAACAAATAATATACACACCAATGAAACCAAACTTCTCCTATAGGGAGAGCAATGCCCACTTTTGGTGTAGGTCAGATTTCTGGAAACCCTCGGATTCTGGGTCAGCCTTCTTGTCCTTGAAAGCGACCATTTATACGAGGTGCACATTGGCACGATCGGTTCGGTTCGGTTTGGAAGGCGGGGCTAGCCAGATTGTGGGCGCAAAGCGACCGTCGTGGCACAAACCGATCGCCCTACTCGCAGCCTTAAAAAACTCCAAAAGGCCGCGAATCGGGCGATTGGTTGACGATCGGTTTGTTGATCCCCCGATGAGTACTTGTTTGTTTGTTTTAGAAGAGGCTTTACGGCGCTCGCAACTGCATAAGGTCATATGAGCGCCAGAATATTACAGGTGTCACGAGAGAGTAACAAACATAACAAAGAAGGAGGGGAGAAAAGGACTATAGATGTTTGATAGGAAAGAAGGAGCAAACCACACCACAGCACCCGCCAACCACTCACCCAATGAGCTCTGGGTATTAGAATTACGTCTTTTGTCAACCTGCTCTGCACTCTACTTTCTTCTTCCAGGTTTGTTTCATTTTAATCTGTCGAGTAGGAAAACAAAAACTGGCACAGGACATAGTACATTGTACCATGCCCCGGTTTTTTGGGACGTTTTATTAGAAGAAAAAGATCAGGATCCTTCCCCCCAGGAAGCATAGAGGGACAAAACTTCACGCACTGTGGAAAATGTCATAACGTCTTTGAAGAAAAGAACTCTGCCTCCCTTATTTTCTCAGATATCAGTCTCTGTCGTCATTTTAAAAAGTATAGTTTATGCAGTTTTTTAAATTTTACAGGAAAGCCTAAAAAACCCACCCCTCCCCCCAAAAATACAACAACAAGAACCCAACCTAGGCTTATCAGACAAGGGCGAAATATATTGTGTGCAAGTTGTACTCGGTAGTCCAAAATCGATAAGAGTAGGTTTCGGCCGCCACCCAGGCAAAATTCAAAATTTCCTAGCAACTGAAAATGTTTGGTGTGTCCCGCGCTCAGATTTGTGCAGTTGCGAGAGCCATAAAAAACAAAACAAAAAGCAACAACAACAAAAAAAGAACAACCAAACAAACTAAAAAAAACAAACACACACAACAAAAACACCTGAATATTGTTACAAAGAAAATAAACTCTTTGCAAGTAGATCTATATCAAAGCAACAACTTTATTTTAAAAATTTGTCCCATCCCAGTGGAATCAGGCGCTCGTCAATTTTAGGGAATATAGAGTTATTGGTGTCATCTTAAAGCTTGTTCATTTGCCTTGCTTTGGATGAAAAATATCCACTTATCTTGAATAGACGTCGAGATATTTGCGAGTGAAGGAGGTGGGGGTCACCTGGATGCAGAGATAAAACTAGTGAGAAAATGACCGCCAAAGATGAGTTATTTATTTTGCTTTTTTGAGTCCGTGGAAACTGAAAATTTATATTTTTGTGTGTCTTTAATCAATTTTTCCCCACTAAAATCCACACAGAAATGTCTTCTCTAATTGGCATGAAAGGTGTTGAGCCAAAAAACAAAAATTCTATAAAAAAACACAAACCTGCGAAAAAGTGCCAGTTTCGTCACTTTGATTATTTTGACGAGCGCCTGATTTCACCACGATGCCTCACAATTACAGTTTTGATAAAAGCGTCTTCATTAATCATCTTTAAGGCAAAAGTTGTTTCCGTGGTAACAAACATTCAGTTTTTTTGTGTGGCTCTCATGCAAAATTGTAAAAACTGCCTAATACTTTACTTTTTAAAAATGATGGTAGATCTAGTTCTGCTCTCGTCTTTCAGCTGAAACTTTTTGAGGATTTTTTTCACATACTCCCGGGACATAGCCCCAATATCTCACATTGTTCTCAGGATGAAGGTCACAACCACTCTCGTAATCTCATCTTCCTTCTTCTTCGTCTCCCCCTTCTCCTCTCCTCCTCTTTCTCCTCCTACGTAATTTCTTTTTCCTCCTCCTTCTCCTCATCCCCTCCTCCTCCGCTTCTTCCTCCTCCTCCTTTGCTTCTTCCTCCTCCTCCTTCGCTTCTTCCTCCTCCTCCTTCGCTTCTTCCTCCTCCTCCTTCGCTTCTTCCTCCTCCTCCTTCGCTTCTTCTCCCCCCCTCCTCTTTCGCTTCTTCCTCCTCGCCTCCTCGTCCTCGTTCTCCTCCTTCTCCTTGTTCTTCTTGTTCTTGTTCTTCTTCCATTTCTTGTTCTTGTTGTTGTTGTTGTTCTTCTTCTTCTGCTGCTCCCTCCTCGTACATCATCATCATCATCATCATCATCATCATCATCATCATCATCATCATCATCA
>NW_004797803.1:484956-486320 GCF_000002075.1 Aplysia californica
ATAGATACATAGATACATAGAGAGAGAGAGTGAGAGAGAGAGAGAGAGAGAGAGAGAAGAGAGAGAAGAGAGAGAAAAAAAGAGAGAGAAGAGAAAGGAGAAATAAAGAACAAAGTGACAGATAGAGAGATTTATAAATTAATAGACAGAAGTAAAAGAACACAATAAAGAACTGACTGGAAAAAAGAGTCAAACTTTCAACGAACAAAGGAGATCTCCCCCCCCCCCAAGAGAAAAAAACAAGAACCCTCCAAAAACAAAACAAAACAAAACAAAAACCTAGAAAAAAACAAGAGAGGGCGACACGGTCTAGCAGTTTGACACCAGACTCGTATTTCTCAGATGAGACATATAATACTCCATGTACACCAGTTTGGAGGGAATGAGAGAGCTTTATATGTGGAGTCACGTTCATGTCCGGACGCTAAAGTCATCAGCCCATCGACCCATTGCCCTACGACAGTATAGTTCCTTGCCCTTGATTCATCATCATTCGATCAGTGCCAGATCTGCAACAGACATCGGTGAGTGGGTGGTTGGAGAGTGCTTTGGTGTGGTTTGCTTCTTCTTTCCTATGAAACATCTATTGTCCTTATCTCCAATTCTTCTTTTTTATGTTTTTTACTCTCTTGTAACACCGCTAATCTTCTGACGCTCATATGACCTTGTGCAGTTGCGAGCGTCGTAAAACCTCTACTAGAAAAAAAGACATCTTCGATCATAGTTCTCCATTCATTCCTTTGCTCGGATGCTCTTAAAAAAAGCTACTTTTCTCTAATCTATCCCCGTTACCCATTTGCTTAGGTTCCCTATGTAGGCTTCTCTGGGCCTACCCCTGCCTCGTTTGCCTTCAATTATTATACCAGTGAGAGCTAGATGTTCTATTCAGGTGGTGTCCCAAAAACTGCATTTGTTTTTTCCTAGTTGCTTTTAACAGTGAGCATCCCATCAAGAACTACCTCATCTGATTTCTTTTCCTTCTACGACATTCTCAGCAGTCTCCCAATTAACCAGATTTCTGTTCATCATCATCATCATCATCCTGTACCTTGCCGACTGATGAGGGCGTTCATGGACTTCCACTTCACTCTTACCTTGCAGCAATGGTGTCTGTTGTTCTTGCTGCCCCCAGCCATGTTGTCAACCTGACATTTCTGTTGCTTCTATCTTGTTTTCACCCTTGATTAGAATTCTGAAAAGTAATCGATCTCTGTGAATCATCATTATCAACAGCTGTCACGATCCCTACTGTCGCATGCAGAGGGCGTGAGGTCAATTACTGTATTGGGATGGTGGTGTGTGGGTTTGAAAAAAATCTTACTCTAAGGGATTGAATAAAGGTGGAGGGGGGATAAGAGGGGGGG
>NW_004797803.1:488449-491963 GCF_000002075.1 Aplysia californica
ACCCCCCCCCCCTTTTTCCCCGCTTACCCTTACAAGAAATAAATCGCTGGTGGTTGGAGGGTGTCCCTCACTGGTGGTAAGTCCGACTTCTTAACTCGGTCCTTATTTTGTTTTTCTGTCTGTCTTTCTGTATTGGTTTTTCCACATCACTCAATTACCGTTATTGTGTCGATGCCTGCCTCTTGATTAAAGAAAACAACAACTACAAACAAACAGAAAAAAAACACCCTACCAACGAACCAACCAACAAACCAAACAGCCAAACAAACATAAAAAAAACAAAAGAGGGCCAAAGTCGAGCTGAAAGAAAGAGAAAAGTTCTCTCAGTTCTCTGCTACGAACCCCGCCCCCTTCTCCCTTCAATCCACTCTCCACGTCTTGTATCTGGACCATAGAAGTCCCCTCTTGTGTGATTGTGAACTCTGAAGGCGAATTCAGGACAAAGTCTCAACTAGATCTATGGCTGTGGCGAAGCAATTTCAATAAAAACCCTTGGGCAAAGTTCATTCTATAAGTACACTTTTGTGTCTTTTGCCCTATTCGTAGTGCCTTGAATTCGCCCAGCTTCAGAATTATGTTTAATTTCATCAAGGGCTGTACAGTATTGAATTACGCAGCACAGAACGTCAATTTAAAATAAGTGGGCTATCCGCAAATAAATGAGTGATTAATAGCTGAAGTTGCCCTGTTTAACAATACAGTGGTTGTTCTCTTTCAGCTTATACTGTTGCAACCTCTTCGTTTGATGAAGTGATTGAATTATGACACTTTTGATTTGTTCAGTACATACATACCTAGGCCTACACATACATGCACACGCATACATACACATGCACATACTGGCAGACTTAAGCACGCATTCATACAGTACACAGTACACACACATACAATACATATGATTATTTTCACATATCATGTAAATGCATACACATTCACGCATTTACACACATACACAGATCTATACACAAATGCACATACACACCAACGCACGTACATACCTACGAACTTTTACACATACATACACATCCATGCATACATACATTAAATATACACCCGTATAAACACACAAACACATAAACACAAAAACACTGTCTGTTGGAGTTTATTTGCCGTACATATTACCTAACTGTTTCGTCTTTCAATAGACACTGTGGCGCCATCTTCGTTTGATGAAACGGCAGAGTTTCCAACTTGTGCAGTTTTACTGTACGCATACGGTAGGCTACTGGGTCACTGTGGCACCATCTCTGTTTGACGAAATGATTGATTACTTGCCAATTTTTACAGTTTTACAGTACTGGTCCTCTTTCAATCGCCACAGTGGCGCTCTCTTCGCACGATAAATTAATGATTCGGTTACACTGAGTTTCAGATTTTTCAAGTTTTACAGTACATAATGGTTTTCTGTGCGATGAAGCGATTGGGTTTCCAGTTTTTGCCGTTTTGCAGTACAGTAATGGTTCTCTTTCAACCGACACTTTGACTCCCTCTCCTCCGAACGATAAGAATTTTTAAAATTATTTTTCCCCTACAGTGCAATCATGATTTTCTGCAACGGCCCTCTTTGTTCGAAGGAATGGTTAAGTTTCCATTTCCCCAGTTTTACAACACATTAATGTTTTTTTTTCAAACGACACTTTGACTCCCTCTCCGTTCGATCTAGCTTAAGATTATTATTGGTTTTATTGCTGCTCATTTATATTATGTATGTGATTGTAAGCCTGCTTGTGTGCATTTTGTTTGTTTGTTTGTGTGTGTGTGTGTGTGTGTGTGTGTGTGTGTGTGTGTGTGTGTGTGTGTGTGTGTGTGAGCGCGCGCGCGCGCACGTGATGAAACACCAAACCAATGTGCCAGGATCTGAATAATAAAGATGGACATGTATCTTATCTTATCTTATAACTGAGCTTCCAACTTATCCAGTTTTACCGCACAGACATCGTTCACTTTAACAATAACGCCTTTTAAGACTTTTAGGACTTTTATCGTATACAGTCAGCAATATTTCCCTTCAAACCGAGACTGACGTCATCTGTGGACTCGAAAAATGGTTCGTGCACTTATGGAGTTTTACAGTAGGCCTGCAATAATTATTCTCTTTCACGCGACACAGTGGCGCCATCTTGGTTTCGTGTCTTCGGTTCTGAATGTGTGTCGCAGAGTGCAGAGTCACTGCGTCATGCGACACCCTTATCGTTACAGATTTTCATTTTTCTAACCTTTTGGCCTTCATTCGTCATCCTTTCTACCTTTGAGATATTTTCCATTGCTTAAAACGGATGGATAAGGTACGGCAGGTGGTTGGCTTATGCTCTTGTGTGGTTTGCTTCCTTTCTGTCAAACCTCTATCGTCCTTATCTCCCTTCCTTCTTTTACGTGTTTCTTGCTCTTTTTTGTAACACCAACTCTTTAACACTTATATAACATAATTGTGCTACAAGTGTCGTAAAACGTTTACTAGAACAACAAGAAAAAGTATGAATACGGGTCATAGATAATTTGTATTATAGGACCGCACACTGTCACGGTCACCTCTCTTTGCCCTCGAAAAGTTCGCTGAGAAGTGTCGTGCTCATTTGGCCCCAACAATTGGAGGTCTGAGAACAAGATTGAGTCTTAGTTAAAAATGGCAAAACTTGAGTTCTTGGTATCTGCTGATGTTAGAGACGATTTCCCTACATAGGCCTATTATATTGATAGTGCTTATGACACCCTTCCGTTCAAGGTGTAGCGAGGAAAAGGGGAAATACTGCAACGTGTCCCAGAAGCAAATTATAGACTTAGGTCTATGGTCTTTGGGCCCAGTTTTTCTCCTTTCAGAAAAGTTGACTCAGGCACAGTTTTGTTCTCGGGTCTTCAATTGGCCGCGCAATTACAGCTTTATAAAGGATAAAACACCAGTCTCTCTGTATTCGAGTGCACCCTTCCCTTCCCCCTTTTTGTCCCTCTTTAGATTTTAGTGAACCAGAAATGCGTCAGAGTGCACTATCTGCGAATATTATAATACACGTCTATGGATAGGTCCATTCCCCTTAAAAGAAGCTTTTAATATTTACATGTGGGTCGTCGAAGTGAAATTTAATGGAAAGTCATTATTAGCTCAATACCCTTTAAGTCCATTAAAACCTATTTCTGTGTAGATTTTGCTGAAAGATGTAAAAAATGTGAATTTGCAATGTGTGTGTGTGTGTGTGTGTGTGTGTGTGTGTGTGTGTGTGTGTGTGTGTGTGTGTGTGTGTGTATGTGTGTGTGTGTGTGTGTGTGTGTGAGAGAGAGAGAGAGAGAGAGAGAGAGAGAGAGAGAGAGAGAGAGAGAGAGAGAGAGAGAGAGTATCTGTACGTGTGTGTATGTGTGTGTTTGTGTTTATTTGTGTGTATGAGTGTGCTGTTTACACAAACACGCTCTCGGATATCGAAGGAGAAGCTACGTTTTGACTTATTTGCCTCTTTACTTTGCACGGCGTCTGTTTTCCCCAGATAACGAATCACTTTACGTTCGTGCACGAGTTTGAGTTATG
>NW_004797803.1:492941-494040 GCF_000002075.1 Aplysia californica
TTATTATCATTGTTATTAGATCTATTACGTTGGTTATGTAACCTACCTGGTAGTCCCTTCCCCATAACACGCTATTTCTCTCTGTGCGTTATAAGGTCAGTGAAATGATTCCGGTTCTGCTGAAATGTCGTGACAACGGAGTTTTTAGTTTTGGTCGTCCTCTGTCACGCTTTCTGTTCATCATCCAGACGAGGTCGTGACTGAGTTACCGAAAGTATAACGGTAAGTAGGTCAGAGGGTCGTGGGTGTACTAGTTTTTGGACAAGTCAATAAATTAATCTCTTGATCATAGCAGTGACCTTTTAACTCGGTACTATATTATTATTAAACATTTTACAAACGGGATGTCAAACATATTCCCCCTGGGGACCAAACTCAGTTCAGCCTTAACCCTATCCGTACGTCGTGATTAACTGTCGTACCCATACGACGTGGGGAACTATGTGCCACCACTTTCCAAAGAGGAAATTTACTCATTAATCCGATCCGTACGCTTTGCATTGCAGTCTGTCAAAATGATTTTTTAAAAGAAATACTGAAAGTTTCAAAGAGATATTCACACTAGAAGTATTCTAAAATTATGTGAAGAATACAACCACGAGGGTACAAAATTACCCCAGGCGTACGGATAGGGTTCAGGTTGCGGGCCGAACTGGATAAATACTGGCTATGCAGTGGAAAGCAAAACGATCTATATGAATAAAAACAGAAAAAAGTTAAAACAATAGCAAAATCCAGACATACTAATGTTTGCTGTACGGTGTGTCAGTGTATCACAGCTGGTGGTTACCCCACGGGGCAGTGCCACTGACTGAAGAGTCTTTAGGCCATTCCTGAAGGGGGCACATTTCTCGTTCAAGCATAGTAGGATTGTAAATGGGCTGATTCAAGTCACGCTCATAACTGTGCCTGATCTACAACAGGGAACTGCTGCTTTTTCTTTCCTGATCCTTACTATTGTCATTTTCGTCTACCTCTTTTGTCACTCTCTCGTGACCTGCTATTTTCGGGTGCCTTGATAGTCGAAGCAGACCTTGTGCTGTTGAAGAGGTGAGCAGTCTAAGTTTGATTCCCTGTATAGACTTCTCTGTTGGCACCC
>NW_004797803.1:496364-497497 GCF_000002075.1 Aplysia californica
GCAGTAATCCCACTCATGAACAAGAAACAGAGCCCTGTTTCACCGCAAGATTTACCGAATCTTAGATAAAAAAACAGACCAAAAGGGACCAAAGAACAAAAAAAACAAACAAACAACAACAACAACAACAACCCCCCCCCAACAAATAACAAAAAAACCCAAAGAACAACAACAAAACAAAAACAAAAACAAAAACCAACCAACAAACAAACCTCCCCCCCAAAAAAAAACCCCAACCAACAACAAAACAAAACAAAGCAATAAAACGAACAAAAACAAAAACAAAAAACTCCAAACGACAACAACAAAACCCCCCAGCTCCATAAGCGCTTGTAGATTGCAAGCAAACCTCGTGCAGTTTTTGGTACATCGGAATGAATGCATTCAACGATACGAGAACGGTCATCTAGTGAACAAAGAACACAAGGCAAATAGACGATTAACTACAGTAGGGGTACAGAAAGGGAAAATAGCGAACCAGGGCTTTCGTTCAATGCTCGGGGTTTGTCTTTTTTTGTTTGTTGAGAACGTAAGCAGGGATGACTCGGCCGTCACAGTTCTTGTTTTTGAACCCGCTTATGCTAATTTCCGTAGTTCCATCTAGTGAAACCCCCATGTAATCGGCCAGGCACCAGACAGTGTCATAAGAGAGGCAACCGTAGACCCCTTCTTCCCACACTGCCTTTCCCCTCATCCTCCTACCATCCACCTCCTCCAAACCGTCCAAACAGCTTTTTCTACCACCCATCTCTCTTCCTACCATTCATTCATCCCCCTGCTCCTACCATACACCCCCCCTCCCCTCCTCCCCCTTACCGCCCATCTACTCTTACCATCTATGGCCCTCCCCCAAACCACTCCCAAACTTGACCAGTTCTATGATACAATATCCAACCGTTCACCCCCATTCCCCTCCGCCTCCTCCCCCTAACCGTCCATCTCCTCTTACCAGCCCTCTCCCCTCCTCCTAAGCGTTAACCTCCTCTTACCATCCAGCCCCCCTCCCCCTAACCGTCCATCTCCTCTTACTGTCCCTCCTCCCCTTCCCCTAATCGTCCACCCATCTCCTCTTACCATACACTTCCTCTCTCAAACCGTCCTTCTCCTCCTACCATCCCTCCCCCTCCCCTTTA
>NW_004797803.1:498809-499997 GCF_000002075.1 Aplysia californica
AGGAAAGAAGGGAGATGCGAGAGGAGGGGAGAGAGGGGAGAGGAAAGAAGGGAGATGCGAGAGGAGGGGAGAGAGGGGAGAGGAAAGAAGGGAGATGCGAGAGGAGGGGAGAGAGGGGAGAGGAAAGTAGGGAGATGCGAGAGGAGGGGAGAGAGGGGAGAGGAGAGAGGGGAGATGCGAGAGGAGGGAAGACGAGAGGAGAGGAGGAGATATGAGAGAGGGGAGCGGAAAGAGTGGAGCTTTGGGGGGTGGGGGCGGGAGGAGGTAGACGTGGTTGAAAAACTGGCGTCAGAAAGTCATACCATCCGGCGAGTGGCGTTGTCTGACTTTCAGAACGTTCCAATAATAAAACGTTTTCTCCTTTCTTGGCGGTGTGCTGATAGTGTCAAAACAACTGACGTGGTCCAGACGCAGTTTGTCAGTTTCATGAAGGGCGCACTTTTCTTCACTGAGCTTTTTAGAGATTAATAATAATAAAAAGCAAAAAGCAAAAAGCAAGTAGTTTTAGTTCAGGTTTTACGGCGTCGCAACTGCATAAGGTCATACTAAGAGTGTAAAAGGCGATAAAAAGCAACAACAACAAAAACAAAAACAAACCCCAAACCAAACCAAACATAAAAAACAAACCCCAAAGAACTGTCATAAAGTGCTGAAGAAAGACAGCCAGTCAGACAGACAGACAGACAAGCAGACAGACACATAGATAGGCAAACACACAGACAGACAGATAAAAAGACAACGCGACAGACATACAGACAGACAGTCACAAAGACATGCAAATAAACAGGCAGACAGACAGACAGGCTGATAGACAGGTTGAAACAAGTCGGATATAGTAAAGAAGTTTTAATTGCGACTGATACTCGACAACCATCCCATTATAGCTGCTCATGAGAAAGAGGATTGCAGTTTTTGTTCTGGTTTTAGTTTTAGTAGAGTTTTTTCGGCGCTCGCAACTGTATAAGGTCATAGGAGCGCCAAGGGATGGGTGTCAACAGAGAAGTCCTTAAGGGAATCACTGAATCAGACTTAATCTGCTCACCTCTCTAGCTTCAACAGCACAAAGTCTGCTTCGAATATCAAGGCACACCAGAAATAGCAGTTCACAAGAGTGTGACAAACATACAAAAGAAGTGGAGGAAAAATGAAGATAGTGCGGATTAGGAAGGAAAAGGCAGCAGTTCCTTG
>NW_004797803.1:500712-502026 GCF_000002075.1 Aplysia californica
ACAGACAGACAGACAGACAGACAGACAGACAGACAGACAGACAGACAGACAGACAAAGATAGAGTCAAACCATAGCAAGGATCTGTGACTTTTCTTGAACAGTTAAACACGTCGTTGGTGTCTGGTGTGTCCTTGGAATAGAACCTGGCATGAATGGAACTTAGATTCATGTTGTAATATTATAGTACTTAACACCCAGTGCTGGATTTTGAACGTTCTGAATCATAGCAAAGGGCATTGAGCTGTTTAAAAATGCCATAAATCGCTAACCTCTTTTGCTGCTCTTGACTAACCAAGCCCACTGTACGACGGTGTGAAATCTACCGCGAGTGAAGGAATTCCTAACTAAATACCTTTTTAAAGTACCGTGTGAATAAATAGAAGCACACCGACCCAAAAACGATTATATATTAATTATTGTAGCTAGCCCTGTGTCGACTGGAGCGCAAAAGAGTTCATATGTGAGACATCATGGAGACATCAGGTGCTCGTCAAATTACATGTACTGGAATGAAATGGAAGAAATCGGCATTTTTCAGCACGTTTGGCAGTTTCTATTGCTTTTTTTTTTCTTTTCTTATTTGGGCTTAACACCTTTTATGTCCACTTTTGAACATACTGTTATTCCTGCGTGGATTTTTATTGAAAAATGTTTATCAAGGGCATAAACAAGTAAATGTGCTGTTTCCAAGAACCCTCAAGCTTTGGAAGTCACCAAACCTTGGTGGCCATTTTCTTGCAAATTTTTCTTCTGAAACCAGGCGGCCCCACCTTCTATAATGGCAGATATATTGACTTCTATTCAAGATAAATGGTATTGTTTTCATCGAAGGCAAGACAAATCAAAAAGCTTTTCGATGATACCAATAACTCCACATGTCCAAAAAATTGACACCCGCGTGAATCCACCACGTTTCGATACATATGTTCATTTGGTTATACACAATACCATGAGGCTATTAGCCTATGAAGTAATTGCGTCTCGACACAGTGGAATCAGGCGCTCTTTAGTTTTAGGCCATTTGATAGAGTTATTGGTATCATCGTAATATATTGGTTAACTTGTCTCGATTTTGATGAAAAAATACCCGTCTATCTCGCATAGAAGTTGACATATTATTTTCGATTGAAGGAGGTGAGGGTCACTTGGTGTCAAAGGTAGGATTATCGAGAAAATGGCGCCAACGTTAGGTGAATTGGTGAATTCGAAAGTTGTAGTGTCCTTGTGAATTAAAAATTTTACGTTTCTCAGTTCTCTCTTTCTCTCTCTCTCTCTCTCTCTCTCTCTCTCTCTCTCTCTCTCTCTCTCTCTCT
>NW_004797803.1:502788-503858 GCF_000002075.1 Aplysia californica
AACACAACAACAGCAACAAGACAACATTTAAAAAACACAACAAAACCAAACAACAAAACCACGAAACAGCAACAACAAAAAAACTTCAAAACTAAACTAAACCTAATTATAGATTGATTACACCCCCACCAACGTAATTTCGACCATTTAGAATGCGGGCTGCTTCGACCCTACAACACTTGCTCTGCTTTTAACATGATCATAGTTTATTGCAAATGCTTAATTCATACCCCATTAGACAAAGTTAAACTATTCGTGGACACAATTATCAGGTCAGCTACAATGGGAACAGCGTGCTCAAATATTTATGTCGGTCAAGCGAGCAAGTAATGTAAAAGTCGAGACGGCATGGTATCTGATAGGGCTGGGCAATGAGTCGCTTAGCAAAATCCGGATAGTATGTTAGTGCGCCTCTACGGCAGATATACATGTAATAGTATATGAACCGTTTCGGTAAAAGGGTTAGAACCACTTCAACAAACTGGATAGCACTACTTCAACAAATGGGTGCACCCAATTCGGGAAACGGGTCAGGAAAGAGAGTTAAGAGTCTGAATTTGGACAATGTTTCATTGAGAATTATCCGGTTATCCTTATAGATTATCCGGATTTTTCCCACCTCTAGTATCTGGAAACAGGACGTCGATAGATAACACAGTGAACAAAGTGGAACTTTCTACACGTCTAAATTATGCTCCCGAAAAATGTTGCTCTTTTTTGAGTCTGAGGAAGATTAGCCGATACAAAAACAGGAACACCTTTGATATACACATACATACAGGGTGATCAAAAAAACTTTACAACTTGTTTTGTAAATATCTTTCTCCATACCGAAGTTTTGCGTTTCATATTTGAACATAACGTTTGGAAGCCAAAAGGAATTTTTCTGATATGTGTTTCAGATAAGTCCTTTGAATAGTTTTGCTCTGTATAGCGCATTAAAAAAACAACCCATTTTCAACACTGTCGCCATTTTGATAGCATGACGCACTAATTCGCATTAGGCCTACCACTAACAGTTGCAGCAATCGCGCCATATTGCAAGCTACAGCAGTCTAACAAGTCAACAG
>NW_004797803.1:504890-506030 GCF_000002075.1 Aplysia californica
TGAACATGCACAGTGTATGTGGCTTTATAAACTCATGGTTTAGCAGGTCCTTGTGTCAGGGCTCCACTGAACCTTTCGAACGACGCGTTAAAAATGTGTCGAGTCCAAAGGAGGGAATGTGGAACACTGCTTCTAGGAATTTCAGAATGATATCATTAGGTTTTTAAAATTCTATAAAAGAAATTAAATATTGTTTACATGTCACAGGGATGGAAAATTAATTTCAAAGAGATAATAAAGAAAAAGGTCAACTAATCTTTTCACGACTTCCTTAGCAAGATTTTTAAACATTATTGAACTTTGAGTTTTTGGGGTGCTTTTTTCTTTTAGCCGTTTCCGTTTTCAAAACATGTTTCTTCTTCGTGGATTTTTATATCAAACAAATTCCTTTTGAATGAATTATGTCTGTTCCAAATTACAGCTTTCTAGAACAATTTTAGCGCGAGATATTCAGAAAAAAAGTTTTTTTGGATCACCCTGTACATTGTACTTAGTTTTAGTTTTAGTTGAGTTTTTACGGCGCTCGCAACTGCAAAAGGTTGAATGAATGCCAATGGGTGGATGTCAACAGAGAAGTCCTTACAGGGAATGAGGGTTACTCTGCTCACCTCTCTAGCTTCAACAGTACAAAGTCTACTTTGACTATCGAGGCACCCCGGAACTAGCAGATCACTAGAGTGTGACAAACATACAAAAGAAGTAGAGGACACATGCCTCGTAAAACCTTATTAAAACTTGTAAAAACCCTAAAAGTATGAATTTATGGCATTGACTTCAGTGATTATTTGGTTGCTTTTAAGCACAAGGGGGCTATCCCGAAAAATACTGTTTTGAGAAAATCGAAGGCAAAGTTTTTGCCCCTCGTTCAGTTTCTTTAAAAGACAAGGAGAGTTTTCTCTATAACCAAATAAATACAAATACCGATGAAACTAAACTTCTCCTATAGGTGGAGCAATGCCCACTTTTGGTGTAGGTCAAGATTTCTGGAAACCCCCGAATTCTGGGTTAGCCCGCTTGTCCTTAAAAGCGACCATTTATTAACAGACAAACGTGTGTTCGTCTGACAGATATGCACGTAGCAAGTTTTCAAACAGTACGGGTATTAGCGCAAGGGACCGTTCACAAATGACGCAAAATGCC
>NW_004797803.1:506482-509197 GCF_000002075.1 Aplysia californica
CCCCCCCCCCTTATCTTCAATTGGAACGCTGAGCACGCCTGACCCGAATGTTCCAAATACAGTACACTAAACGTCATTAAAAACGCGGAACTTCATCTCACCGAGTCTGTACACGTTTGTAGCAAATGAAGATAGAGTAAAAGAAGTGTTTATTGAAGTTTATATATTTTCCAACAAATGTGAACCCTTTTAATAAAACATGTACTATAATTTAACTGATTTCGATACGTTGTCTACCTTTTCTTCCGGATTCCCCTTCAGACAAATTATTTACAGACATTGAGACATGTAAAAATCTAGTCCTGTCTCCACATGGATCTTGTAACATTTTTAATACGTTTCAAAAAAATATAAATTCTGTCCCACTTGACCGTGAGCATGACCTCTTGGTGTAAATTTACAAAACAACCCCCCCCCCCAAAAAAACCCCATTAAAATGATTTAGTGTATATGAATTAATATCAGTATTACTTAGTCAAAAGGCGGCGTGGAAAGGACCACGGAAGGACACCATACAACCTTGAGTCAGCAAACTCTAGTTTCGAAGAAGCACAACTACAAACCAAGTCAAAAAAAAAAAAACTAACGAAAAAACAAACAAACCCCCAAAACCCAACATTTAAAAGAAAACACATCGTGCGCGTACTCCACAGACTGTTGAGGGTGGGTGGTTGGCGGGTGCTCTGGTGTGGTTTGATCCTTCTTTCCTATCAAACATCTGTCGTCCTCATCTCTCTTCCTTCTTTTTTATGTTTGTTACTCTCTTGTAACACCTATAATATGAGTCATGGACAGGCCAGTTTTCGCACTGGGCTATGGAACATGTCTCCAACAGCTCACGTCTGGAGTGACCTAAACTGGACAAAGTAGAACTTAGAGACCGTTCACCTGTAATGACGTCAGCTCACTTATTATATAATTCCTTATTGTGTTGCAAGTGCCGTAAAACACTTACTAAAACTAAACAGTTGAGGTCACCCCAGACGTACACTGTTGGAGACATGTCCAGAGCCCAGTGCAAAAACTGGCCCGTCCTTGACATTCATGTTATGACCTACCCGAAACCGTTCTGTTTATTTACATGGGCATTGTGAGGACAGGTGTTGTCGAGAAGGAAGACTCGTTGTATCTATTCGGAGAAGTCTCCAACGGAGATAGACCAATCAGAATGCTTTGTGCCTCTAGACCAAGTAAAAATATCTGCGGGCTTGCCACCTGTTTTAACCCATACTTTGATGTTTTGCAGTTAAGTATGAAATTTTCTTGAAAATAATTGATTTGCGACAGTGTTAGTGGTTATAAATCTATGTGTCATCTGCAGCAAATAATACGCAGTTTGACCCGACCTCCCCTCCCCCTCCCCCCAAAGCAGTGCATCTGTGTGCAGGAGTGCGTTTCCGAACACTCGGATAGTTCTTGGATGCTCGCCGGAGAAGTCTCCGAATATCTTCTGCCAGGAAGACTGCAAGGTTCAGAATCTTCCTGTGCTCTGTTTCACCCAGTGGAGACGGCCGGCCCTGTTGTCGCGGGTTCGTTAAAGTTGCAGTCCTAAGAGTAAGAAGAGAGGCGGTCTTGATCGAAGTCCTGAACGCAGAACACTGTGCCTCGCATTGGTGGAAGAAGAAACATTTTCACGCACTCTTTGCATGCCTTGAACGTTTGCTTTGCAGGAAGAAAACGATTCCACAGATGAGACGGCAAATTAAATCTGCCATTCTTGTTCAGGGTTGGTGACTCGAGGCTGTCCTGTTCTTTGTCTATCCCCAACATTTTCAGAGAAGGTTACTAAAATCTTTTGACAAGTCGAGAAACAAGGCAGACAATGCAATCTAGCCGTCTTGCTACTTCTCGGGTAGATTTTAATCCTTGAAATTGGCGGAGGCAAAACTTACGACAAGCCTCGCTAAGTTTTAAGGCATCTTGTCATTTTAAAAAACGAATTAAAAATTGATTGCAAAAAAAAAAAGAGAGTATTTTTGTTTAGAAAAAAGCCACATGTCATGTTCTAGGAGGATGCTTTTTTTCCATTAATAAGATAGTTTCCAATGGGCATATTTTTTATGAAAGCATAGTTAACTGAATTTTAATGAAAAGTACGCGTGGAAATAACAAAAATCGTACATGGCCATTTAATCTAATATTAATTTTTCAACAAATATCATGACGATCACAGCATATTTGCATTCTAATAGATTTTTTTAATGTTGCCTTTTCAATGGCGTTTAGTATAATAATATTGTGAGTATGGGCTGATACTGAACTAATACAGTGACGATTTAGCACTTAGCGATTTAATTGATTAGCGTTCGACTATACTACGACGCCCACGGTACACTATAAGAGGAAGGCGAATACGATTTGCAATTTTGCAGTATGTTAGAAATAGAGGGGAGGGGGGGGGTGAGGCTCGACAGAATGCTTTGCCCTCAAATATCAGCTGTGTCCAGGAGGCCATTAACATTGAAAGAGGGAGAGAGAGAGCGAGAGAAAGAAAGAAAGAAAGAGAGAGAGAATGGATGGAAGAAGAGAAAGAGAGGGAGATAAAGGGCTGAGAGAGAAATGGAGAAAGAAAGAGAAAAGAGGGAGATAGATAGAGAGAGAGAGGGAGGGGGGAGAAAGAGAGAGAGAGAGAGAGAGAGAGAGAGAGAGAGACAAGAGAGAGAGAAAGAGAGAGGGAAAGACCGAGAAACACAGAGAGAAACAGAGAGAGAGAAA
>NW_004797803.1:510475-514929 GCF_000002075.1 Aplysia californica
GTCTCTCTCTCTCTCTCTCTCTTTCTCTCTCTCTCTCTCTCTCTCTCTCTCTCTCTCTCTCTCTCTCTGTCAGCACATTTATTTTTGCGGCCAGTGCAGTGAAGAGTACGTAGAAAATGAATTTCTTGTATTGTCCAGAAGCTCCAGACACAATGAATTAATACGAGAGCAACTTTTGCCAGAGAATGTCAGAAATTATACACTAAGAAAAGCCAAGATCTGAGCTTACTGTTGTGTCCGTGGCCTACTGGATAGGGTTCGTGGGTCAGAGGCCAGACGTTGTGTCCTTGACAAAGGCATTTTACATGAATTGGTCGTTTCTAAGCACAAGGAGGCTATCCCTTGTTCAGTTTCTTTAAAAGACAAGGAGAGTTTACTCTATTACCAAACAAATATACACAGCAATTAAACCAAACTTCTCCCTCCCCCCCCTGTCCTTACAAGTGACAAATTTTCCCCAATTCAGCCAGGTGGGAATGGGTACCTAATACTAATATTACCATTATGGTTATCATTATGATTATTTTATTATTATCATCATCTTTATATTTTGTAAGGCTGTTCGTCGAAGTCTTTTCTAAAAATGTAGTCTTATTCTTAAACCGTGCTATATGGATATGCCTATCTCTGAAAGAAAAGCCACAAATTCGTATGTTATGTAACATTTTTGAAAATTTAAAGATAATTTAGGAAAAGGGTTTCTGGCCCTTCTTGTGAAGGCCATTCCGGGCTATGAGAGATACAACGTCCTAGTAGAAAGAACGAGATGCTAGAGCCTATAAGTTATCACCATTCAGGATTCGAACTCGGGTCTCCTGCATTCGACAGCGAGGCGTCTATTCGGTACCTCACAAATGCCGGCATGTGATTCTGTATTAATTGCTATACATACATTTTATATGTGTATATTGTACGAATGTATGTTCCAACCAATGCATGTACAAATGTATACATGTATTTACTTATGTATGTACTAGCTGGGCCCCCTCTCGATTAAAGGAATGATCGGTGCATTAATATTAACTGAAAGTTATTGGCCTACTATATTTACACTCTACTGGAATGGAGTAATAAATCCTGAGATATGCAAAAGATTAGAAGGTTTAGATATAGTGATGTAAAGATTAATTATCTATTCCGCTTTCGTGGTTGTACACTCCAGAATTTCAAAGGTGTGGAAACAGTGAGCACGGCTATTGAACGGAAACCTCACTTGTTTACAATGGTGTCTTAGAAGCCCGACTCTCCAAAGATTAGATCTAAATGACACTAATGAAAAACTGAAAATTAAACTACAGTGACTTCAGGCTCTTCAATAGAACTGAGCACCATTTAAATGATTCTGAACCACCATTAATTTTGTCAAATTCGAAAGTTAAGTGGTTCCGAATTTTTAGGCTGCCAATCGACGAACTTATAATATGTATAGATGTACAGGGTGATTAAAAAAGAAACCAAACTGTACAACGTTCTTTCTTAATATGGCGCACAGAATTTGTACTAGAGAGTTTTAATTTGGAACATATAACATTTATTCAAAAGGAATTTGTTTGACATAAAATTCACAAAGAAGAAACTTTTTTTCGAAAACGGAAATGGCTTTTTTATAAAAACCACCTTTAAATGCAAAACGAACCAATCTAAAAGATCTTGCAGGGAAAGTCATGCAATGATTGGTTTGTTTTTTCCTTTCCTTTTTTCTTTGAAAAATCTAATCTTTCCACACCTGTAACCTTTATACTCTCCTACAGACTTTAAAAAATATTCTAAAATTCCGAGAACCAATGGTCAATGTCGCCTTCGGACTTGACACATTTTAACGCGTCATTCGTAATGTTAGTGGTGACCAACCACAAAGATCCACTCAACCATGAGTACTCAAAGCCACACACAGTGTACACCTTACAGTATGTATCTGTTTCTACAGACAATAAGGGGTAAGAGGGACGGGTGAGATTGCCCAAATAGACAGCATTTGTGGAATTGATTTAACTTAAAAAGTGAATGTGGGCTTTGCCAAGGAACCAAATGCAATAGAGGAAATGTTCACGCTTTTCAAGACGATCGAAGAAACATGAACACATTGCTATCCTCTATTAGTTCGAGAACGGGAAAATGGTACAGTCGTAGATGAAGATCAGCCTTGAGAATGCAGACTGTTGAGATTTAGGAAAGTCTTTGCTGCAGACATTGTCTACGGCCAGACGTATCATGGGGCTCATCTACTGAATTCTGCACCCTCATGACGTTTAAAGGGGTGCGAGCAGTGTGTGTTTGACCAGAAGTGGTCGTTTTATTTGGGAATTTAAGAGCACTTTAACATTATTTCCGTATCTTGTGCGAAACTTACAAAATGAGTTGGAGGTGAGGAAATGTTCTATACAAAGAGCTCTCTGCTCTTTTCTAATCATAACCATGATCTCAACTGGGAAAAGAAACTTGAGAAAAAACTATCTACAAACTTCTGTTGGCCTGTTAGACTACTGTAGTTTGCAAAATAGTGCAATCGCTAGGATTTTTAGTAGTATGCCTAATGCACAGAAATGCGTCATGCAAAAAAAATATTTTAAAAATAGGGACATAGCTGAAAATGTTTTTGTTTTTTTTAATTGCTCGCTAAGCAGAGCAAAACTATTTTTTGGATTTATCTAAAATGAATATCAGACACATTCCTTTTGACTTCCAAATGTTATGTATAAATTTGAAACGCAAAACTTCAGCGGGGAGGAAAATGTTAGCCAAAAAGTTGTACAGTTTTTAAAAAATCACCCGTATGTTCGTTGTATCTTTTTTCTCCACTAGTCTTGCCTCACTCATTTTACTTGTTTATCTGATTTGCTGCTCTGGTATGCGTATTTGCCGAGTCATATATCATAATGTAGGGACTGTAGGCCACAGGCCTTTAAAAATCAATACAATAATCTTGAAATCTCTCTTCCACCCTCTCCCCTTCCCATCCTTTCTCTCATTTGTCTGTGGATAGAGGTAAGTCATTAACTGAACCACGAGTAACAGAAAATCGATGTTTTTAAAAAGTGGTTGGACTGAAACACTGTTGCTTATGCATCTCGAGCTTCTTTACTTCTTTAATTAGAGAGAGAGAGAGAGAGAGAGAGAGAGAGAGAGAGAGAGAGAGATAGATAGATAGATAGATAGATAGATAGATAGATAGATAGATAGATAGATAGATAGATAGATAGATAGATAGATAGATAGATAGATAGAGAGAGAGAGATGGATAGATAGATAGATAGATAGATAGATAGATAGATAAATAGATATATAGATATATAGATAGATAGAGAGAGAGAGAGAGAGAAAGAGAGAGAGAGAGAGAGAGAGAGAGAGAGAAGGGGGGGGGGTGTTTAATAAAATTTACTCTTTTTAAGCATCATAGTTCCACATTTCCTGTCGTCTCCTAGATCTACCTTTATTTCACACTAACCACATACTTCCATTCTTAGGCCACCCTCTGTCGTGTCCGCTCTTCTTCGTTTTGTTTGTTTTAGTAAGAGTTTTACGGCACTTGTAACACAATAGGTCATAACAGTGCCCAAGATTAGAGGTGTTACAAAAGAGTCTATTCTTTTACTTTTATCCGCCGCGTATACCCTTTTGGGTGTCGCGGGAAGAAAGAGACGTCTCTCTGTCGCCAGCCGGAGAGCTTGGGTCAGGGGGATGCCGTGGGTGGTTAATGTTTCCCTGACTCCATCTATCCAGGTCTTTTTCGGTCACCCTCTAGCCTTGTTGCCATCGAATATTTTGGTGTGGGCACGTTGTGCTGGATGGTGAGTAGGTGATCGTAGGAGATGTCCGAACCATTTGATTCTTTGGTGTTGGATACAAAAGAGTTATGAACACAAAAAAAGGGGGATAAGAATGACAAATGTTAGAGAGGAAAGACGACGCAAACCACACCAGAGCACACTCTAACCACCCACATAAAAAAAAACTATTCTTCGCTCTCTATTAAAAACTTTAACGTGAAGCGTGCTCACCATGGAAAGCGCCATTACCCCCAAACCGAAGTTCAAAACACCAGTCTCCCATTGTCAAATGCACAGGGCATCCTTTGCCCGTGCACATAATTTGGCTCCAATTGAGTCATGTTGATTTGGCTCCAATTGAGTTATGATAATTTGGCTCCAATTGACTTAATTGTACCTTGGCTCCAATTGAGTCATAATAATTTGGCCCCGATTGAGTCATAATAATTTGACTCCAATTGAGTCATGATAATTTGGCTCCAATTGAGTCATAATTTGGCTCCAATTGAGTCATGTAAATTTGGCTCCAATTGAGTCAGGATGATTTGGCTCCAATTGAGCCAGGATAATTTGGCTCCAATTGAGTCATGTAAATTTGGCTCCAATTGAGTCAGGATGATTTGGCTCCAATTGAGCCAGGATAATTTGGCTCCAATTGAGTCATGTAAATTTGGCTCCAATTGAGTC
>NW_004797803.1:517395-522688 GCF_000002075.1 Aplysia californica
CCCCCGCCCTGAATAAGCTAATAGTGTTGAAAGAGGAGTTGAACCCATACAATTTCACAATTTTTTTTTTCTGCCACGTTTCGAACAGCTACAAATAGCTGAAAAGAATCGTGAATGATGAATAGCAGCAGAGTCGAATGTGCACAGAACTAGGGGAGGGTTTAGAGTTTAGAGGGTGATCCCCGAAATCTTTGCACAAGAGTCCTGAAAGGTGGCGTACTTTAGTCACGTTTGTACAATGTTTGTACTTTCACATTTCCTTTTCATTCGAGCCTCCCTGATATTGGAGGCCTCTTAAGTTCTAACCCAGTGCGTCAAGCAGCAGGTAGACGCTTAACTATCTCAGGCTGGAGACCCGAGTCCGATTCCCGAAACAGCAGGGGTTTTAGCAAGTAACTCGGTCTTTGTGCTTGGAAGTTTAAAATTCGCTGCCCGGTTGGCCTTGATGTGCTCTTTATCTCCATGGGAGGTAAACCCATTATGTCAAAATCTTTGGTACTAAATCTAAAAATGTAGATAGATATATAGATAGATAGATATATAGACAGACAGACAGACAGACAGACAGACAGACAGACAGACAGACAGACAAACAGACAAACAGACAGACAGACAGACAAATATATAGATCGATAGATCGATAGATAGATATATAGATCAATAGATCGATAGATATACAGATAGATAGATAGATAGACAGACAGATGACAAGGTGATTAGTATATTGTAACCCGTGAGGGAAGTGTTACAGGATTCTTTGCCTTCCTCGCGAGGTCATGTCGTAAATTGACTTTATTAAAGTTGGACGATTGCTCTCTTCAATAACTGTCATGCGTTGATGAAGTAAGGGGTGTTGTAAAACCCATATCGAGGAGAAAGGAAGCTATTGGGAAACCTTTCAAAATCACTGGTGTCGGTCAATAATGAACAACTTGATCAACTTACGAGGGACGTTCAATACGTCTTTACTCAGACTTTGAAAGAATTGACGTGCACCGATGGAACTCGGAGAATAGGATTTCTATCCTTCTAGAACGCTGCACGTGGAAATTTGGGAAAATCTAATGAGGGTTGAGAACTTGGAAGCATGTTTTAGTGAACGGAAGTCCTGAATACCAAAAGATAGCATGTGTGTCACGACGTGGTGGAAACAGGCGCTCGTCAATTTTTGGGCATATGGGGTTTTTGATATCATCTTAAAGCCTGTTCATTGGCCTTCATTTTGGTGAAAAAGATGTCTATCTATTTGTTGAATAGAAGTCGAAATGTTTTCAATTGAAGGAGGTGGGGGTCTCCTGGTGTCAGAGGTAATATTAGAGAGAAAATGGCTGCCAAAATTTGGTGACTTCTAAAGCATGAGAGACTTTGGAAACCTCAAATGTACATTTTTGTGCCTTTGATCAGCGTTTTCTGTAAAATCCACAAAGATATGTGTTCTTTAATGAACATAAAAGGTGTTGAGTAAAAAAAATTTTTTTTTAAAATAAAAAAATCATTGCCCAACCGTCGGAAAAATGCTGATATTTTCGATTTCATTATTTTGACGAGCGCCCGGTTTCACCACGATGCCTCATACATTTTGCTGGTCGGCAATGCTCCAGCGCACAAAACGGTGAAGGCAAATCAAACAGCATGCCAGTGTGGCTACAAAATTTCCCCCCACCCACCCTATTCGCCAGATATAGCACCTATTCTGACTGTACGTCAGATATAGCAGCCTTTGACTTTCCCTTTTCTCAAATATGAAAAAAAAATGTTTCCAAAGGGCAGCGTTTCCTTGGCGACGAGGATGCTACAATATTTGTGCAGAGGAGCCGTGGCATGAGCCCTACCAGAGGTCATAGTACGCTCAAGGACATTTCAATGTCACACAAAGATGGAAAACGTGGGTCAATTTGTTGTAGAGAGTCTTTGAAAATATGTGCCATTGTGACAGTCTAATTTCAGCTTTTGATCTAGCTTTCTTTACCAGATTTAATAAAGATAGCGACATAATAGAAAGCCGCTCCGCTCGTATAACCTGATTTTTGACCTTATTGTGAAAGTAGGACCAAGTACGCCACCTCAATACATCGTTTTACGGGTAAAGGTTAAACGCCCCTATCAACACTGTTAGGTTATTTAAGAGGCGGGACTTCCGAGTTTAAAATCTACTTTCGAAAGGACCGAGCTAGGTTGGAAATTCGTGTTAAATGCCTTTCCCAAAGACACAACGTTGGACTGAGCTGAGGCTCGAACCCACGGACCCGCAATATCACGATTGCGAGTGCGGTAGCTTAACCACTAGGCCACCGACGTCACTAATACAACGTTGCACATTCAAAGAACAGAAACACGTGAAATGTAGACCAAGAATTAGAATTGACGTGGACTCTGCACTTTATCAACTTCATCAAATCGTTTTTAGCCAATCCTGTATGCAAGACTCCATGCTAGATGGCCCATGTATGCTTGTCATCATATTATTGTTTTTGAAATAAACTATTCCCTACCTTAATGAGGCGGTAAACAGGTCGTTACATTACGATTAATGGGAGGCATAAAGGTGAAATCAGGCGCTCGTCAAATTAATAAAATCCGAGAAACCGCTATTTGTTTCTGTTCTTTCGGCAATTTTTTAAAACGACTTTTTAAAGTTTTGTGCTTTAAACTTTTTTGTCATCTTATAAACACATCGCTCTTTAGAATGTACTGAAAAACCTTGATCTTAGGCACGAAAAATATAATTTACAGTTTCCAAGGACACTCAGATTTTGGAAATCCCACAACTTTGGCGGCCATTCTCTGGCTAATCCCCCCCCCCCCCCATGATACTGAGCGACTCTCTCTTCATTAAATTGAAGATATCTGAACTCCTTTTTCAGATAAATGGATATTATATTCACCAAAAGCAAGAGAGATGAACAAGGGGGTACCAGTAACTCTAGATTGTTCTTACTTTACTTTTATTTTTTCCTTCCCCTGGTATCCTTATATGACGCCGAAGGGAGGTGCAGGTTTCTGTCCCTATGCTAAATGTGTGGCGTCTGTGATATATATTATGTTATGTTGTTCCGGGAACTTTTAAACCTCATCCAGTCCGGTCTTTCTTGGTCTTCCTCTTGATTTGAAGCCGGATTCACGGGTTTGGTAAGGTTTTGCCGCTATTTATTTCTGGGGCATCCTGGTTAGATGTCTGAACCATTTGACTCTTTGGCGCTCAATGAAATTCATAACCCCTGGTATATTCCGGTTCGTAGGCGTATGGCCTCGTTCCTTGTGCGGTTTCTTCGGTGACATTGATCGTTTTGCGGAGACACCTCATTTTGCATACATATATTTGTCTGTCTTGCGTTTTCTTTAGGGACCATGTTTAGCACTGGTATGCCCCCCCCCAACCCCCCCCCCCCACCCCAACAACAACTACAACAACAACAACAACAATCATACAACCAAAACCAAAACCAAAAACAAAGCAGAGCAAAAAAAAAAAAAAAAGAATAAAACGAGCGCCTGATTCCATTGCATCGTGATCGCGACTTAATTATACTCTGGCACACGAGATTATTGGGTGTGCTCTTTGTAACAGCGGTTAGTCACTTGACATTTATGAGTGATCGCATCCAACTACTGAACGACCTCACAACACACAAATAAATGTGAGGCATCGAGGTGAAATCAAGCGCTCGTCAAAATAATGAAATCGAAGAAAAAGGCATTTTTCCTTCAGTTTGGCCATTTTTATCGAAATATTTTTGTTTTTTGTTTGTTTTTGTAAAGTGTTTTACGGCGCTCGCAACTGCATAAGGTCATATGAGCGCGTGGGACACACCTAATATTTTTCGAAATTTTGGTTTTTGGCCAAACACCATTTATGTTCATTTGAAAACACATTTCCATATTGCGAATTTTACTGAAAACCCTTGTATGAAGGTAGAAAATATGTAATTTTCAGTTTCAAGGACTCTAAAGCTATTGTAGTTACCAAACGTCGGTGGCCATTTTCTCATTATTTGAACCACTGAAACCAGGCTACCCCACTTTCTTCAATCGCAAATATCTTGACTTCCATTCAAGCTACATCAATATTTTTTTCATTGAAAGCAATGCAAATGAATAAGCTTTCAGATGATACTAATAACTCCACATGGCCAAAAATTGACGAGCGCCTGATTCCACCACGTCGTGACACAAATAATAATTATCTAGTCAAAGGCCAGCTGACACAGTGACTTGGCGTGTTACGAAAAACGTGCATCATTGATTCAGCTAGATATTTGTTTTTAATTTACTGTGATAACAGTTACGGATAGGGGTTCTAGGATGCAATAAGAGATAACCTATTTCCTCCAGTTATGAGGCTATAGTGCGGTCAAAAATTCGTGGCGCAACTTATTGTCAAATATTTCCTAATCCATTGAACACAGAAGACGCTCCAGCTTTTGCACAATAACTTGTATCAATTGGTCTTAACATATCATTATCAATATTTTTTGTAAACACATGTTAATTTTATTCTTGGAAATTATGTATTGAGAACTAATAAAAAAAATCCTGGTGGGTGGTTTCTTTAGATTTTAAAAGGGCACTCAAATCCGGCATTTTTTTTTCTAAGCGTGAGGCTATCTTTATTGAACACATGTTTTGAGAACCTTTGGGGCAAAAAATGTGTCCCCTATAAAATTAATTACTTGTAACAAGTTTTGCCACTAAAAATAAAAGTGCCATTGAAGAGCTGTGACGTACGCCATAATATGCGTGTGCAAAACGTGTGTGAGAAGCGAGAAGTGCTGTGGCCAATCCTATTTTCCGCGTGACGGAGATTTATAGTATTTGATATGAATGAATAAAAACATTTTAAATCTAGATCGAGCCCCAATTGTTGTGGATGAAACATAATTAAATTCAAACAAATTCATTCAAACTACTATTTCTGTGCAAAATATAGGTGACATTGATTCACCCGTTTAAGAGATATCTGAGAATAAGTTGCTCCACGAATTTTGACCACATTATAGAGGGGGATATCCTCGATATACAGGCGTCTGTGGTGTACTAGTTAGCGGTTAGGCGCTTCGCTGTTAAAAGCGGAACACCGGAGTTCGATTCTCGTGCTGGGAGTATTTCTATCGAGTATCTCGGTCTTGGCAGGGGAACCTAAACAAATGGGTATATAGCAGGGAAAGATCAGGGAAACGTAGCTTTTTTGAGAGCATCCGAGCAAAGGAATGGATGGAGAACCATGATCGCCGATGCCTGTCGCAGATCTGGTACTTGATGATGATGATGATGATGATCTCGGTCTTTCTGCTGG
>NW_004797803.1:523253-525063 GCF_000002075.1 Aplysia californica
AGAGAGAGAGAGAGAGAGAGACTGGTCCCATCTCTGGGCTGCGGGCCTACTATTATAGAATAGACAAAACATCGGACCCAATCTGTCCATTGTGCAGCGAGGAGCCCCAAGATTTGGAGCACTGGCTGCAGAGATTCCCTGCCTCGGAGGTCCGGCGGTGGCATCACTTTGGGGAGGATTCAGGGAGGTTGGACTGGGGCTAAAACAGCACCTGGACATGGATGGCTGGTGCCTCTATAAATAAATCATTGATGGTCAGGTTAATAGGAATAGCGGCTAAAACAGCACCTGGACATGGATGGCTGGTGCCTCTATAAATAAATCATTGATGGTCAGGTCGAGGTTGAATTGCCTCACCCGCTACCCAAGAGAGGCAGTGGCCCTAAGAGCACGCTCCAAACGGTCTACCACACACAACAACTACAGGAAAAAACGGCAGCAACAACAACAACAACGTCACCACAGCCTACCACCACGTTGGCGCTCGTCCGCCCCTTACCTCACACTGGCACGTTATATAACATTTTCCGATCGGTGGGATGGAAGGGGGGAGGGGGGTGGGGTGGGTAAGGGTGTTTAATCCTGTTGTCGTTGTTGTTGTTGCTTTAATCCTCCCATTTTAATTATTACGCAGCCTTGAAAATTCGCAAGAGTGCACAAAAACGACCCAGCTATCGCCCCGTGAAATGAAGGTGACAGCCTTTGCAACGACTCACTTACTGTGTAACCCAGATTAAAAAAAAACAAAAACTGCCGACGCATCAGTATGTGGGCCTCAGAAAACCGGAGTGCTCTGGTGTGGTTTGCTTCTTCTTTCCTTTCAAACATCTATCGTCTTATCTCCCCTTCTTTTTATGTTTGTTACTCTCTTGTAACACCTCTAATCTTCTGGCACTCATATGACCGTATGCAGTTGTGAGCGCCGTAAAACCTCTACTAAAACTAAAAAGAAAATCGGAGTCCGCGGTGTACTACTGACTGCTTCGGTGCTTCGCTGTCGCACGCAAGAGACACGAGTTCGATTTCCTGTCGAGTGTGCACAGAACATTTTTTTCGAGTATCTCGTCGGTCTTCGAAATGGTGAAATGGTATGGGTTTAACGCCCCTATTAACGCTATTAGGTTATATAAGAGGCAGGACCTCCGAGTTTAACCTTATTCTCAGAAAGGATCGTCGGCCTTTCTGTTAGGATGTTGGATCCTTCTCAGCTGGGGTTGGTAGGTGGTTGGCGGGTGCTCTGGTGTGATTTGCCTCTTCTTTCCTACCAAACATCTGTCGTCTTTATCTTTCCCCCTTTTTGTGCTTGTTACTCTCTTGTAAGACCTTTAATCTAATCTTCGACATTTATATAACCTTATTGTGTTGCTAGTGCCGTAAAACTTACTAAAACTAAAAGCTGAGGTTGGACCTGACAGGAAGGCAGGGTCGGAAGCCTGGCTCTTAAATGGTCTAAATTGTGTCGATGGGGGCATAAAGACGCTTACATTTAAAAAGAAAAAGGAAAAAGCCTGAGACAGTCAAGGCCCAGTAGCTGTGCTATAGTGTTTCTCTTTTACAGAAGCATCTATCACATTGTAGACTGCCAGCTCTACACATGAGTAGCTCTTGTTCATAATGGTGATGGTGGTGGTTGTGGTGGTGATAGTGGTGGTGGTAGTGGTGGTGGTAGTGGTCGTGATAGTGATGGTGGTGGTGGTGGTGTTGGAGTGGTTATTGTTGGTGTTGTTTATATTGTTGCTTATGGTTTTGTTTATGTTGTTGTTGTTATTGTTGTTGTTGTTGTTGTTTATCTTGTCGATGTTCTGGTTGT
>NW_004797803.1:526241-530110 GCF_000002075.1 Aplysia californica
AAGAAGAAGAAGAAGAAGAAGAAGAAGAAGAAGAAGAAGAAGAAGAAGAAGAAAAAGAAGAAGAAGAAGGAGAAGACGGTTTCCATCAATTTGCTGAAACAGCATCAACAACGTATGTGAGACAATTTTGTCCTCCCCCTCCCCTCCTCACGAATTCGTTCTCGTGACCTGCAAACTTGTCCTGTGCGTCACCCTGCAAGCAGCATCAGTTTTGTAAAAGTGTAAAGGTCAGAAGTATGTGCCCTCCTTTAGCTTACCATGTTTTTGTAGTTCTACATAAGAATGGAGTTCCAGAAAGCAAGTTGGTGCGCATTAATGGTTTGACATGAAAGAAAAAACATTCTCGGTGCACTAATTTTCTTTTCGCGCGCACTTTTCAACAGAGCACTGAGACGCTAATCGGCAACTTCCGGTTTCAAAATTCAATATGTCGTTCTTTCCTGTCAACATGGTCTCTACCGAGATGTAATTTCATCGATCTCACAGCTTTTTATAGCTAGTCGGTGCCGTTAGAAGTGGTGTAGAGAAGGTCTATGCTCGTCTTCTTCTTGGCCTCGGTCGAGAGAGAGAGAGATAGAATCTAGAGAGAGAGAGAGAGAGAGGGAGAGAGAGAGAGAGAGAGGGCATGAATGGCCTGAGGCTGATCAGAGGCTAGATCTATAGATAGCTCAACCTTGTAAGTGTCTCTTTAGTTTGGCAGGGTGAGTGCAGACGTATAATCTCTAAGTTATATCGACAAGTCAAGGAGGAAAGAAAGTGGCGATGAAGCCGTAGACCGCTCCTAGATCTAATTGTAGTTGCTATTTCGATACGAGGGAAAGCACAATTTCTCGACAACGTTGCGGCACCTGTTATTTGTCTCAGCTAAAACTAGACCTACTTGTTCTAGATTTTTGCCCGATATTCTGTTGCTGTTTCTTGTTTTAGGTCTAATCATAAGTCAAAATACGACACTTCCGACCAGCATCTGTGGTGTAGCAGTTGAACTTTTTGCAGTCGCAACCAATTTAAAATATCAGTACGAAGTAAAAGACCTAGGCTTCTGATCTGTAACAAAGAAAGATACAAAAGGTCAGTTTTACCATCATCCATTAAACTTCTTCCATCTTGATCCCCTTGTTATAAGTATTCACATGACTTTTAAAGCTTTCATCAGAATACCATTGAGTTATACTCAGAATACTGAGTATGTATTAATCTTAACACTGTTAATGTTTTTATGATTAGCCATTAAGTCATTTAGTGCAAGCATACTATTATAATATTATTATGATTATGTGCACAGATTGCGTGGAAGAGAGAATGTGTGAGGGTAGAGTGTGTGTGTATATGGGCGTGCAAATTTGCGTGCGTATGCGTGTGTTAGAGAGCGCGCGCACGTGTGTGTGCGTTTGTGTGTGTGTGTGTGTGTGTGTGTGTGTGTGTGTGTGTGTGTGTGTATGTGTGCATGTGTGTACTCGGTGAAAAACCAAACCAATGAGACAGGATCTGAACAATAAAGATGTATTGTATCTTATCTTAAAAGTCGGAGGATCAATTCCTGAGAGTGTAATTTCTAATCGAGCATCTCCGAATGTTTCATTGGGTGCTTTAACACATTCAGCCTGGGTTGACCCTCTCGGGCTCGGTCAAAGCAGCCCTCCCCTTAATCCTATTCGTATGTCGTATTTTACTATCGTATCAGTACGACGTGGGGAACTCTGTGCCACCTTTTTCCAAAGGGGAAATGTACTCGTTAATCCGATCGGTACGCTTTGCATAGCAGTCTGTCAAAATGATTTTTTGAGAAATTATACTGAAAGTTTTAAAGAGAACTTCGTACTAGAAGCATTCTAAAATGGGAAGAATACAGCCCCGGGGGTACAAACTGACCCCAGGGCGAACAGATACGGTTAACTGTACTCAAACTGGGTCAAAGTATGGGTAAAACACATAATAAGTTGTAATAATAATTGCAAGGATCAGTTCTAAAAGAGCTGCGGAGCTGGCCTACCATAGAAAAAAACCTGCATCTCCCCTTGACGCTTAACGGCAACAGAGAATGAAAAAGTAAAGTAAAACTAAATTCTAAAACGTGCTTGCGTCATCGTCGTTGTGGGCGGTTGGGAGGTGCTCTGGTGTGGTTCGCTCTCTTTTTTCCTGTCAAACATCTATCGTCAATATCTCTCCTACTTTTCTCTGTATACTGCTCTCTAGTAATACCTCCAATCGTCGGCAGCTACACGGCCTAACTGTGTTGCAAGGGGCGTGAATCTTTTACTTAAATGAAAACTAATCATCGACAACTTTTTACAAGAAACCTCATGTTTTTTTCACGCATTCACCGCGTGGGTTTGTGTAACTAAAACGTTCACTATCATGTAATTGCTTTTATCTCATGTTATACAATCAGGGAGTTATTACAAATAGAAATGGACTACACGAATCCATCCCACTCACACCAAATAAGGCTGCTTGAACCAGTTTTTGTCAATGTTTTTGAGTTTCGCTCTGCCACCTCACCCTAACAATAAAAACAAAACAAAATAAGAACGAAAAAAAAAAGTAACAAAATGAATCCACAGCACATTTGGACAATTGAGGCACCATTTGGCGAAGTACATGCATTGGCTTAAAGCTTTTGAGAAGAAAACTGGTACAGCGGTGTGTTATCAGTTATTTGGCTTCTCATTAATCTTACCATGTCTTCCGTCCGCTGCCCCCCCCCCACCTCGGAAAAGCAACCCCAAAAATACAACAAACCACACAAAAAAACCAAACCCCAAACAAGAAAACAAACGCAACAAAACAGCAATAATCAACCCCCCCCCCAAAAAAAACCCAAAAAAAAACAAAACAACAAAACCAACAACACAAAACCAAACACGACCACCAAATCCAAACTGCTCTCTATATATTTATACTACTATTTGAGAAGGAGAAGAAGAAAAAGACTAAAAAAATCACGACAGAAACTACAGCTATGTGTTGCAGCCGAGTTTGTGATTGGTCTTTTGCTTTCTTCAAATTCAAGGGCGCTTTTCGGCGGGCTCTCGTGGCCTAGAGGTTAAGGTGTCGCCTTTCATTCAATAGGTCCCAGGTTCGAATCCAGGTAGGAACATTTTCTTCTCTAAAATTTTCTCCTATCACACACTTTCCTACTGTCTAACAATGTTCTGTCGTCTGGTTTCGTATCCACTTTCTGCCCCCATCCCCTCACCTCCTTTGCCCCTTCCTCTGGGCTCCTGCAGACTCTTTCTGCAGTCTTTCGACTGCTTTCAGCTACAGCCCTGATCTTATGGTGGGAAAGATCTACATCTAGCCTCCTTGGACAAGGGCGAAAAATCTCGGAGGTCCCGTGTGCCAGTTGCGCACGTTAAAGATCCCTCGTTGGTCCAAAATCGATAAGAATAGACTTCGGCTTCCACCCTGACAAAATTCAAAATTTTTTACCAACTGAAAATTTTTGGTGTGTCCAGCGCGCTCATTTGACCTTTTGCAGTTGCGAGCATCGTAAAACACTTACCAAAAGAAAACAACAGCAAATTTAAAAAATAAATACACGAAAAGGCGCTTTTTGCCTGACAGCTTTTTGTATTAATGTCGGGCCTCATGGTTTACTTGGGAGTTGTTTTGTTTTGTTTGTTTATTGTAATCAAAATGACTGCTGCTGCTAAAGAATGACTCACCAGCCCTCTCTGTCTCTCTCTCTCATGCGTCTAGAGCAGACACCCTCCCCTCACAACCGTCCAGTGTGACACAACAGTACAAGACGGGGAGCTCATGACCTTGACCTTGTCGTAATGGCCTTTGGACAATGGACACTGGCTCCAACCACGGAAGCGAAGGTATGGCGTTTGAGCCTCTTTATTATTTTTTGGTTTTGGGGG
>NW_004797803.1:531460-532755 GCF_000002075.1 Aplysia californica
CACACACCGCTCATATGACCTTATGCGGTTGCGAGCGCCGTAAAACCTCTACTAAAACAAAACAAACGCACATACCTCCCTCCCCACCCACCCACAAACTTACACACATACTACACATACAAAAATAATATTATTATAGCATTGCCTTCAATTCCTACATAATCGTGATGGCACCCAGGTAACCTCGATGACCACGACTCATTCAGCATTGTGCTCAGAGAGGGACACATACACAAATAATATTATAGCATAGCGTTCAATTCCCGCCATGTGATGGTACCCAGGTATCCTCGATGACTACGACTCTATCAGCTTTGTGCGCACAGAGGGGAGCGCCGTGCCTGTCACACTGACCATCTACATCGTCCTGGGCACTCTCTTCAACGTGCTCGCTGTCTTGGCTCTGTTCAGACGCAGGGAACATCTCCGGAACTCCTTCATCTACTTAGAGTGGGTCTTTTCTTTGTTCCTTGTTCACTACAGTGGGTCTTTACTTTGTTCGTTGTTCACTACAGTGGGTCTTTACTTTGTTCGTTGTTCACTTCAGTGGGTCTTTTCAATGTTCTTTGGTCACTTCAATGGATTTTTAAAAATTGTTCATTGCATTTACAGTGAGTGTTTTCATTGTTCATTAAAGTTGGTTGTTTTCATTGCTTATTGCAATGGGTGTTTTCGTGGTTCTTTGTTTAATAAAGCTGTTTATGGAATCACGCTGAATGCTTTTTTATTTCAACATAAAATTTGATGTCGCTATATTTGAAACCACACCAATTGTTTGATACACCCCTACTCATGAACTTTATGTCGCCTTATTTGACACCACACCAAATGATTTATATACTCTCTTCCGCATTTTAAAAATTCTACTTTGTTTCAAATTACATCGAATGTTTGATACATTCCAACATATTATTTGATGTTGCTATATTTGAAACTAAGCCGAATGTTTGGTACACTTCTACACCTTTGACGTTACCGTATTTGAAATTGCACCTGATGTTTGAAGCATTTCTACATATTTGACTTTGCTAAGATTGAAACCAAACAGAACCGAATGTTTGATACAATATTTCTATGCGTTTGATGTTGCTGTGTTTGAAACTATACCTAATGTTTGATGCATTCCTACATATTTGACTTGCTATGATTGAAACCAAACACAAACGGGATGCTTGATGTAATATTTCTACGCATTTGATGTTTCTGTATTTGAAAGCACAACAAATGTTTGATAATATATTCCTTAACACAATAGTTTTCTATACCTTATTTTGATGTTGTTGTATCTCCCCTTT
>NW_004797803.1:534114-535864 GCF_000002075.1 Aplysia californica
AATAATGATGATGATGATGATGATGATGATGATGATGATGATGATGATGATGATGATGATGATGATGATGATGATGATGATGATGATGATGATGATACGTGAGATAAAAGGTTAAAATGTCTAAATATGGGAATCCATATGGTGTACTTTCCTTTTGATACCATTTTCCCTACGCACCCCCTTGCCCCTTCCGCCTGCCCTCTCCCCGTCCCCTCTCCACCGCCACCTTCAACATCCCCGTCAACGTTACTGTTACTGCCATCGTCACTGTCACGGCACCTTCACCCCGGCGGGACTCTCCCCCCCTCCTCTCTCCGCACCCCCCCCCCTCCCAGTATCGTGCTACATCCCATCCTTCTGTCTGCTGCTGCACGCCACGTTCAGTGTGCTTATGTCCTTCGACATCCTGATCAAGCTGTACATCCGGAGGGTCTACCCGACCCATGGCAAGACTCGCGCCACATGCTTCTCCGTGGCCAACCTCATGTCGCTCTACACTATCCCCTGGCTCGTCATGATCATCCTCGTCCCGACACAGCGGCTGCACGTCGCCAAAACGGTCGCCGTCTGTATGCAGGCCGCCTTAATCTGCCTCTGCTCCTGCGTCCTCGCGGCGTTCTCCGTCATCTTGATGCGCCGGAGCGAGAAGATCCGCAGCCGGGAGTCCCTCCTCTCACAGGAGACGGTCCTGATCTCCTACGTGAACACGTTCGTGGTGTGTCTGCTCATGCTGCCCCCTCACATCGTGGCGCTGTGCGGGCGGCTGGTGGCCAAATCCCCGTGGACGTTCGCGACGCAGCAGCTGCTGTGTCTGAGCGCAGTCTGCCCGTTCCCGTTGTACCTGGCGGTGAGCCACCAGCTCTGGAACGTGGTGCACGCGATGCTCCACATCAACGCCATCCCTTCGCTCGGGCCACGGGGGTCTCTCCAGAACAACGACGACGACGACGGGGACAAGAAAGTCGACGCGTACCTCGATCAAGCTCTGACCCAGCTCGCGGTCAAGTTAAATCTGACCGATCAGGCTGCCAAGGCGCTTCTCACGACCAATTGCAGCGGTGTCGCGGGCCCTGTTTACGCCAGCACCGAGACTCCGGGCAATGACCCCAGCCAGGGTAATCGGATGCCGCGGCAAGCTGTCCAGTTCGGGAACGTCGTTTCTGTCGGATCACTCGAAGACAACATGTCCTTCACATCAGCTGGGGAGACCACGTTGTGACATATCTGTTTTATTGGATGATTTTGTGTCCTTGTTATTGAGGGTGCTAATGTTGTTTAGCTGCAGGAAACAATGAGAGTGTTTAGGAGGGTGTTAATGATGATGATGATGATGATGATGATGATGATGATGATGATGATGATGATGATGATGCATCCACTCCTTGGCGCTCATATGACCTTATGCAGTTGCGAGCGCCGTAAAACATCTACTAAAGCAATAAAACAAAAATCTCTCCTTTCTATTCCCTTCCAGGGGCATTGCCTTCACAAACCTAGTCCTGGTGTGGCTGACGCTCTTCCCCAGACTTCTTTTGCACGCCCTTGATTTGAACCCGGGACAGGGGGACCGTCTCTTTAGCTGGGTCTACGCTTGTGAGTTACGTCGTTTTCCAAACGGATGATCTTTTAAAAGAGAAATCATGTAGAAGTCAGACGCTCGTCAAAATAATGAAATCTACGAAACTGGTATTTTTCTCCCTGTAGGGCTAAAATGGTCGCTTTTAAGGACAAGCGGGCTAACCCAGATTAC
>NW_004797803.1:536982-540167 GCF_000002075.1 Aplysia californica
TAACTAACTAACTAACTAACTAACTAACTAACTAACTAACTAAGGAACTAACGAACTAACGAACTAACAAACTAACTAAACAATTAAACAAGCAGGTCAATAAATTGATAATTAAATAACTAAATCAATAATTAAATGCATACATATTATATAGGTAAATATATACATAACATTGATACAGAAATGGTAAATAGTTTTAAAAAACATTTTAAAATGAATAAATGAATAAAATATGAATTAAGAAAGTTGGTTAAACTTTTTAAAAGGCTTAACCACCCACGTTAAAAAACCTCAAGAAAACCAAACAGGACAACCCCATAAAGGGAAATGATAAGAAAAGACCCGAATAAGCCAGAGCTTATTAGCTGTTAACCCTATGACTCGATCAAGAATGAAAGTAATATCTCAATAATAATTCGAATTTTTGGCATACGAAACAAAATCTTGCTCTATTGAGGATACAAAAGAGCTGATAGCAATCTTTTTTTTTTTCACCATTCAAATAGCTAGAAACTTGCATAAAAAATTTAATCGGGCTACTGTGTTTCGACCATGACGGAATAATTGTCCTTTGATGGAGGTGACCCAAAAAATAAATAAATGACGTTGTCCTTCTACCACCACCACAGCCACCACCACCATCTTGGGCGCATATGACTTAATGCGCAGATCCGGGGTTACCGCGGGGGTCTCAGTGGGGTTATAATATTGTAGCTTTGTCTTACAGGAACAGGACTTAGCGAGCTGTGTGATCTGTTGTCATATTGTGAGACGTGCTGACAAAGTGAGTTACTTCTTGCAATCCACAAATGGAGATATTGGCCGAAAATCGACACCAGGGTCAAATTTGTAGATTTTCTATAGATGCCATATTATTATTCTTTAAATATAACATGCTTTTTATTATTTCATACTTCCAAACTGTAAAAACGTCACCAATAAGTATGCTGTATCTATTTCAATAAGGCTTGAATCCGAGAAACAACTCATTTTGTCAGCATCCTTCACATATTGTGCAAAGAAATGCGCTTTTTGAGGGGAGTGGGAATGGGCGGGGATAGATGGGGTGAGTGGAGACGAGTACACCGAACATTTGAAGTAGAGCTGGGCGAAGAGTCGATTCCGGAACCGATTCCCGCGATTAATACTAAGGAAGTTAAGTTACGTTTCCTTTTTACGTAGACTAACGGTTGCCAGTTATTTTTATCATTAAAATCTTCTTTTTGAAAAAGAATTTATTTTTGAAAAAAAAAAAGAAGTTGATGCTTCGTAGTGTTCCGAAATCAAGGTTATCCTAAATTCTGAAGATGTTCGGCACCAACCAGGTAACCACAGGGGAAAAAGTCACATCATTAGAATGTAAGTAATTGGGTTCGGAGTCGATTCCTACGATTCCTAGCTTTCAATAATCGGGAACCTAGCCGCCCAGCACTAATTTGAAGTACTACTTTTTATATACGCCTCTTTGTGTTCCTTCATGCATAATGGGTCTATTCACGTGTTTTACCGTCCGTACTTTAGTAAATTAAATTCATTTTTTTTCTTTTGTTGCCTATTGTATCAGTTAATTATTATTTTATGAAATTTTTAAAGTTTAAAAATCCTTTTGTTTGAGAGAGAGAGAGAGAGAGATAGATAGATAGATAGAGAGAGAGAGAGAGAGAGAGAGAGAGAGAGAGAGAGAGAGAGAGAGAGATTGACATAAAGACAGAGCGACAATATAGGTCTTGTCAGTTTAAATCTCTGAACGTATAAGTCCAGAATGTTTCGATTATCGCCTTTTATAGAGGCCCAATTTGCCTGAGAAGGGGGCAAATTTCTCATCCCTGTTGTGTAAGTGAAGATCACAAAGCTGTGCTTGTCAGGGCAAATTTGTTGTTAATCGAGAGGTGTAAACGGTAACATTAACCAAAGAGCGTTCATAGCAAGATTGTTCACTCAGCCACAAAAGTATGAGCGCGGCTTCAGATGGCACTGCTGTCTTTGTTTTGAAGCTCGTTTTCGTTTCTCCAGAAGAAGAATAGGAATAGATCCAGCACAGTTTGTTAGTTTCACTTTTATTGTTTTTCACACAAGTAGGGTAACTCTGTGTTCACAAAGTCCGCGCTTTTGCGAAGAGGGCTCCACCGAATTTTGATTACATTTTTTTAATTGGCTCAAAAAAGAGAGGAGTGAACAATCTTGTTATACACGATCGTTGCCTTAACTAAGTATATTGAACATCTTTTTTTTTTTTGCTCTTCTCTGGAAAGTTCTTGCCAATTGACTTAAACGTTTAGAGAAGAACACCATTTGTATGGACTGTCTCTGTCCATGACACAGTTGGACTCCTGACTCGTACGTATAGATTGTACAAATGTGAGGCATCGTAGTGAAATCAGGCGCTGGTCCAAATAATAGTGATATTTATTTTTTTAAATCGGCATTTTGTTTTGGCGGATGGGCAATTTTTTTCTAATTTTCTTTTTTTTAAAACTCGGTACCTTATATGTCCGTTTAAAAAACACATTTTGTGTGAATTTTACTGAACAACATTGAATAAATGTGCAAAAAAAAATTGTAAATTTTCAGTTCCAAAGGACTCTTAGGCTGTGGCAGTTACCAAACGTTGGCGGCCATTTTCTCGCTCATTTTACCTCTGAAACCAGGCGACCCTGACCTCCTTCAATCCCATCTAGTTCGACTTCTATTGAAGAAAGATGGATATTTTTTTTCTCCATATTATACATTATGGAAGGCAAATGAAGAGGCGTTAGGATGATGCCAATAACCTCCATATGCCCAAAATTTTTCTGAGCGCCTGATTCCACCACGTCGTGCCACAATTGGAAAGAGAGGACCGAACGTTTCTTTTTGTTGAACCGAGCGAAGTGTGGACATTGTAAAGAGAAGTGGGTGGGTGGGAGAATGTCTAATAAAAATGTATTCAATGAAAAAGCTCGGAAGTTTTGTTTATTGTAATTAGTACGTGTGTACATCAAGGTAGAAGTCAAGATGTAACGTCTACTGCCATTGTTAACGACGAAGACAAATTTCTCCCTTCGAGATGAATAAAGATTGTCATTGTCATTGTCATTGTCAAAGTTACGACCATCACCCAACCAAATCTCAAAACTTCTCGACCAAGTGCGCAACATCTGTGGAAACGCTACGTAAGGGGGTCACACCATGGTAATGATAATAAT
>NW_004797803.1:540435-542253 GCF_000002075.1 Aplysia californica
GGGGAATGCTTTACTTTTACTTCAATTATTTTACTGCGTCAAAATCTACCTACTCTAACATCATCGTTTGGCCTCCTAAATTGTTTAGATTATGTTGATAGGCCCGTAATAAATCAAGCCGAAATAAACAAAACAAAACAAAACAAAAAAACCCACGCAAACAAACAATTACATGTAATATCATAATCTTCATCCAGTGCTAGATCTGCGACGGACATCGGCGATCACGGTTCTCCATTCATTCCATTGTTCGGATGCTCTCAAAAAAGCTACATTTCCCTGATCTTTCCCTGTTACCCAAATTAATATTTAAAAAAAAAACCCAGCACACCTTCACCTAAGGTCATGTAGAATTCTTCCACGGGACGGTTAAGTACTCGGAATTCTTCTAAGCTATCGGAGTAAAAGGCAGCACCAATGTTGTACAACTTTACCTACCTTTTCCTGTCGTAGGCCATTAATATATTGTATATGTTGAACTCTTTTTTCAACGTTGTGATAAGTTATTCAAGGGGCAAGATATCCGAATCTAACATCCATCTCCAAAGTGATGAAGCCAGTTGGGTGGATGGAGAGCCTTACAAACTCCCCCAAAACGACCCAAGTTCAGAACAACTCGTTGGGGATTTGAACAAAGGCCATCCTTCCCTTAGTCTAGTGTGATGAAAATTGTTGTAGAATCAACTCAATCCGGGTTTTTTCGTTGTCTTTAAAAAAAAAGTGTTTTACGGCCCACGCAACTGCATAAGGTCATATGAGCGCGGACACATTCAACTTACTCAGTTGGTAGGAAATTTTGAGTTCAGCCCGGGTGGCGGCCGAAGCCTACTCTTATCGATTTTAGACCACCAAGGGATCTTTAACGTGAGCAACTTGCACACGGGCCCTCCATGATTTTTCGCCAAGGAGTAACAGTAGAAGTAGAAAGGCTGCAGAAAGAGTTAGGAGCTCAGAGGAGGGGGCAAAGGAGGTGACGGGCTGGAGGCAGAAAGAGGAGACAAAAGCAGACGATAGAACATTGCTAGAGAGTAGGCAATGACATGAGGTGAAAGGAGACAATTTTAGAGAAGAAATTTTTTTTTATCGCTACCCGGATTCAAACCCGGGACCTTCGAAAGAGAGACGAACACCTTAACCTCTAGTCCACAAGAGCACACAACCCGGGTTTGTAGTGCAATAATTAGGCTTTTCGCCGTTGCACACATGACAATGAGTGCGATTCTCGAGTGGGGAAATTGGTTTATCGAGTATGTTTGCTCTCCCGCCTGTCTGCTCTGACGGAGTATCCTCCTCAGCGTGGGCTGGCCTTGAAGGGACTGGCTGGTCGAAGAAGCCCGCCTCCTAAACAGTCTGAAGTGCACCGATGCAGACGTAGAATATTTCGTCTGCTCAGTATGAGACTCAGCTGACAAAACGTCACTTTTCAAAATATCGTATGGCAGAGTTTTGTATAATCTAACAATCGATTTGCAATGATTGAAAAAAAAACCCTCAAGCCAAACACTTAAGTACATGCGATGCGTGTTGTGTGCTGTTGAATTGTTGAATAGCATTTTTACAGAGTTTGTTAACACGCAGTGATGTAGCTATCTCTCTCACATGCACCCTGAAAATCTGCGTTTCATTCGCCTCCCACAAGCGAGCAAATCGTGCAGTTATTTGATTGCGACTATTTTACGACCACATCAACACATCTTAATTTAAATCGCACAGGATGCAGGCTGATTCAGCCCTGACTTTCAAGGCCAAACCTGATCCAGAGGGATACAACATCCCAGAAGACGTACGGAGATTTTAGATACCACAATAAAAACAAAA
>NW_004797803.1:545166-546022 GCF_000002075.1 Aplysia californica
ACAAAATCTATGCCACCAATTACTTTCAAATTTACACACTGATTACGTGATATACCTGTCGCTGGTGACCTGTTTTCAGATTTCTGAACGCGCGGGTGGTTTTGTATCTGCATGGTTGTTACATGTTTCGTGTTTTTTTTTAGAATTACTCATGATAAGGCAATGATTTGTTTAGAAAAGAAGCACGCATCAAAGATTTGTCATTTTAGTAACAATTCGCCAGTGATAAAACTTGTTTTGTTTACGTTTCATGATGTCACGCCCTACGAGAAAATGTGCGAAATCAGCTTGTTGGAATGATCCGCGGGGGTGCCTTAGTATCTACTGTTGCGAGACTTTTTAATGTAACACGAAGAACTGTGTACACAACAATGAATTGCGAAAAAACAACAAAATCAGGAAAGGATCGACTCCGCCAACGTGGGAGAAGAAAAACTACTCAAAGAGAGGATCTTTTTATACGCCTGTCGCTTCTACGGAATCGTTTCAAAACGGCAAGACTAACCAGAGGTGAGTTGAACAACAAACGACAACCCCAGCCTCAGACACTTTCTCAACCTGAGAGAGCATCGCATGAAAAGTGAAAGAACATCCCTCAACAGGCAGTGCAGCGATTGACTGATTCGAGGCGGCGACGATGCCAGGCCGTCATCAACGCTACTGATCGTGTTACTTTTGAGGACCACCCCCACACTCTTGTTAGTCATGAATAAACCTGTTATGTTAACATTCCGTATTGTTGTTGCTTTTTTCGTTTTTAAAACTGATTGAATTCGTATTTCTGAAATTTTAAAGAATATCGACTAGTTGTGAAACTAGCCATTTTCATTTTAACACCGTGTATACTTAAAAATGT
>NW_004797804.1:0-1116 GCF_000002075.1 Aplysia californica
CACACACACACACACACACACACACACACACACACAGAGGGAGACAGAGAGAGGGAGTGCGGGAAGTCTGAGAGTACCGTAGGCCTACTTAATGCATTCATGAGTCAAAGGTTCAGCCAATCGTAGCCCGGTTTACGCCCTCTATGTAGTCGCATGAAGGTTAAAGGTTTCTCTACTTTAACTTCCAGGTTGTCAGGTACAATTGCGGCGAGGTTGTAGCTTGCACTGAAACCACCCCGATGACCCGACCCGACCCGACCCGATCCGCATTCGCTAGTGGGCACCCTCTATAATATATAAGCCTTGAGTGAGGCAGGCCTACACCAGAGAGGGTTTACAGTAATAGAGAGGTGACACTCGTGGCGGCGCTCCATAACAACAGTGCATTGTTTCGCGTATCGCCCGGCGCGGGGCGCGAAAACACATACGCGCGGTGATCGCTGCCACGGCGATGCTCAGGGATGCTGTCATGTCATGAGAAAATGTAGTACCGTCTGTAGTTAGTTCACTAGGTTACTAGGCCTTTAAAGAAAGGAGGCCTGTGAATTCTATCGCATATTTTAGGCAACTCCCCTTCTTCCCTCGGCCATAAATTGTAAGACTTGTTTTTGGCTTAAGTTAACGTACATTCTAATAAACAAATAGACGCAGATACATTTTTCTTCGTCTCTATAGATCTGAAAAAAAATCCCCATAATTAAAGGAATAATCGGTTTGGTTTTCAGCAAATCTACTCGTTCTCCAGTGTCCCTCTGTCATCTCTCTCCCTCTCTGTCTGTCTTTTTCTCTCTCCCTGTCTCTTTTTCTCTCTCCCCCCTGTCTCCCTCTGTCTACCTGTCTGTCTGTCTGTCTGTCTGTCTGTCTGTCTGTCTGTCTGTCTGTCTATCTCTTTCTTTCTTTCTTTCTTTCTTTCTTTCTTTTTTTTTCACCCCCTCTCGCCCTGTCTATCTGCGTGTCTGTCTGTCTGTCTGTCTGTCTGTCTGTCTGTCTTCTTCTCCCTCTTCTCTTGCTCCGTCTATTTGTCTGTCTGTCTGACTATCTCTGTCTGTCTCTCTCTCTCTCTCTCTCTCTCTGTCTCTCTCTCTCTCTCTCTCTCTCTGTCTTTCTCTCTCTCTC
>NW_004797804.1:1341-4329 GCF_000002075.1 Aplysia californica
CTCTTTCTCCCCCTCATCTATCTGTCGGTCTGTCTCTCTCTCTGTCTCTCTTTCTCTCTCTCTCTCTCTTTGTCTCTCTTTCTCCCCCTCATCTATCTGTCGGTCTGTCTCTCTCTCTGTCTCTCTTTCTCTCTCTCTCTCTCTCTCTCTTTGTCTCTCTTTCTCCCCCTCATCTATCTGTCGGTCTGTCTCTCTCTCTGTCTTTTTCTCTCTCTCTCTCTGTCTCTCATTCTCTCCCTCCCTCACTCTGTCTATCTGTCTGTTTGTCAATCTGTTTCTCTCTCTCTCTCTCTCTCTCTCTCTCTCTCTCTCTCTCTCTCTCTCTCTCACACACACACACACACACACACACACACACACACACACACACACACACAAATATAAAATATTGAATTCTCACACTTTCAGATCACGGAAAAGCACATGAAGCAATAATGATACATCTACCAATTAAAGAGTTTAATAGGATCCCTTACGCCTTCCATCTCCCATCTATATTTTTCTATTCATCAAAAAAATAATATTCGTCATTCTTTGGAAATCGAAAGAAACTCAGATTTTTATTTTAATAGGTACAGTTTATAGCGGAACACCATTGACACTTCGTGCTAACCGGGACCATGCTTGTCTGCGATCAACGAAAATGCCTTGAACAATGGACGCAGTTTGTTTTGTTTACCGCGCGTTTCTCCACGATCAGCTGGTGACCCAGATACGCGCATCCGGGCGAAGTGCCGTCTCTCTAGTATTACTGTAAACTCTCTGCCTACACCCATGGACCACGCATGCGCATGCCATGGATAGGAAGGCCGTTTTCTCGGAAACAGCCAGCAGTTAGCAGTTATAAGCTAGTGATGGGCCGATACCACAATTTAGGTATCGATGTTGATACCTAGTACTTTTTCAAGGTATCAATACCGATACCTTGATACCTATTTAATGCTATTAGTAACAGGGTAAAGAGTAACGACAAAAATACAACTTAAGGGCCTAATCTTCAAAGTATTTAGGTAATCGTGTCTAGACGGGTTTCCGCTAATTAGCTGAGACTCAAACAAAAATTATTTGTAAAGGAGAGAGAGAGAGAGAGAGAGAGAGAGAGAGAGAGAGAGAGAGAGAGAGAGGGAGAGAGGGAGGGAGAGGGAGGGAGAGGGGGAGAGAGAGTACCCAAATATTTATTGTATCGATACCCGCCCATCACTATAATATTATAAGTTATTTTGTTTCATTTCATTATTATTCATTGAATGCGTGCCAAAACCTGGACAGTGGGCAGTTTGACTCAGTTTGAGTGACCAGTTAGACCAGCCACTGTAAGTTTTCTTTCGTATTGGATTCTATAGATTATATTGGATCTCTGTCACCGTGAACATGAGTGAGGCGAACGTAGAATCTAGTGGAAGAAAGATAAAGGTAGATTCTAGATCTAGATCTAGACCCTAAAAAAATTGCCAGGCGCTATGGGGCTGTTCAAATCTGTTCAAATACATGTACATGTATGTATAATCTTACACCTGGAAAGGGGCCCCCAAGAACCAATGTAATACTGTATTACACTTTTGTGAGGTGAAAAAAAAAAAGAAAGAAAAAAAAGGGTAGCCTTGGTCAAGAAAGGCTGCATAGTGTGCAAAGGTCACAAGGAATGTGGAAAATATTTTCGAAGTATTGCAGCATTGAAGAGGCACAAGGCTTTACTCAGGGAAAAAAATGGAGGTGAAGGAAGAGAGACAGGCAGGAATTAGAATCTAGTTGAAACAGGACCCATATTTGGAAGACGGCTCAGCAGAACTGATGCCCTTGTTTTAAAACTATTTTTGACATATTGATGAACACTACTGCCTTTGTAAACTTTGTTGATGATAACTAATTTCACTTTTTGTTTTAAGCATATTGATCAGTAATAACAGATACAGTGGAATCCTGATAAAGGCAACTCTTGTTTACAATCAACACTTCTATGGTAAAGTTTCTTACCTTCTTTGTTTAAGTAATTGTGTTTCTGATACATGTACAGTCAACTGTTCAACCGCTTGAGTGTTAACCTTTTGTAAAGTCAACAATTTGTGGCTAAATTAAATCCCAAGATGAATTCATTTAAGAAGAGATATTTAAACCCTGAGCTAGTGCAGGTGTACACACCTCCACTCCAATTACTTTGTTCACTCATATCTCTTGTTTTGGTGACAACTTCAGAATTATACTCACTGACTGAAATTGAGCTTATCTAACATCTTGTTATTACTTTGTAATTTTGTAGCTCTACGTCATCTTCAATTTTCAATGGCAAGTATTGGATAAAGTTTAACCTTGCTCAAAGTCAACACGTTTTTCGGTCCTCATTCCACTGTAATTTTTTTTGGTAATTAAGGCGTTTTTGAAATTGACATGAGTCTCAATTTTTCCTTACTAGATCTAGATCTAGATCTAGTAGAGTGTATGCAATATTTTGCTTGATTAATCTACTATCTGTTATTTATTTAGTACCGGTAAATGTAGAACTGCATAATTAATTATTGTTTGGGCATACGTATGATATCTGTGTAGGCCTATGTGTTCCGCGCAATTTACCGATCTTAAGATTGCGCTGCACGTTTTAACGATCATATAATTGCGTGGCAATCTTAAGATTGTGGGCGCATAATTTTAACGATTATATAATTGTATCATTCTTGTGCTCTTCAGTTTCATATCTAATTTTAATTTTCATATTTTTGCACTTTTGAAAATATACGTGAATGTTCCTTGATGTGAGTAAAAGAATAAATTATGCGATCGTTAGAATGTGCAGAGCAATCTTAAGCATTGTCGCTCAATTATACGATCGTTAAAACGCGCAGTCTTAAGATTTCGCCGATTTGTAAATTCCGCGGAACATGTTCTTCATGAATATTATATAAAGCGCATGGACCAATGATTGAAACACGGATTTGTGAGATAAAAGATATAAATGCCATATTATTAGTATTATAAGCGAACAATAATAATATG
>NW_004797804.1:4437-41061 GCF_000002075.1 Aplysia californica
CCCCAAAATGTGTAAGATTATATTTGAACAGCCCCTATTTGCAGCACCGAGTTCTGAATAGCTTCCGTGCTATTTGAAACGCCAGTACTAGAATCTAGATCTAGTAGCCATCGTTTTTACATGATAATAATTGTAGGCCTAGTTCTGTCTGAATTGTGGAAGCTTTCTCAGTTTCTTGATAAACCTCCTAAGTTTTTACTCCTTTTTCATGACTTTGTTTTATTCCAATATTGGGTAGAATAGATCTAACAATTGTTTCTGACATTAATAAATTGTTAGCTCAAAAGTAGACTAGATTTTAGACGTAGATCTAGTCTTGTTCATCTCTCATATTAAATATAATCATAATCATTTGAGTTTTGAGTTTGAGCTAGAATCTAGAAGTCGAAAGACGCTTGGATAGCAACAACAAGACGGTGCAACTCGGTATAAGCAGTAATTTCCTGTCCGCAGTGTCGTCATACAATAGATTCTAGATCTAGCCTACCTAAAAAGATTATCTTTAAGTTATAGGCCTAGAGAACGTATACAACAAGCTGTCTACGTTCGCTAGGTCTAAGTCTAATAATGTTCAGTGCTTCTGAGCGCAACATTGAATCCCGGTCCTAGAAGATTTTTTTTTTTGGCAAGCGCTATAGATCATTTTGCAACGTCGCGTTCTGAATAGCTGCGTGCTATTTGCAAAGCCGCGTTCTGAATAGCTCCCGTGCTATTTGAAACGCCAGTACTAGATCTAGATCTAGATGTAGTAGCCCTCGTTTCTACATGATAATACTGTAGTTCTGCCTGAAGTGTGGAAGCTTTCTCAGTTTTTTGATAAACCTCCTAGGATTTGACTCCTTTTCTTTATGACGTTGTCTTATTCCGATTAATATTGGGTAGATCTAGAAAGAATCTAGATCTAGAAAAATCCAGTTCTAGATCTATATTAGATCTAACAATTGTTTCTGACATTGTTTGCACAAAAGTAGACGTCTTGTTCATCTCTCATAATCATAATCATCTGAGTTAAAGTTTGAGCAAGTTTAAGTCGAAAGACGCTCGGATAACAATAACAAGACAGTGCAACTCAAACTTTAAGTTAGCTCTGTACAAAGTAGGCCTTAGTATAGCCTATACTTTTCCTTTTACCAGTTTAGGCCTGGTTAAAGGGGGGGCTACACCTGTAGGCTATCTCGCTTATAAATTGCTGGACCGAATTTTACAAAATTTCACACATATAACAAGCATAGTAAGGAGTCTTAAAATCGGCAATCAAATTTGAGAAAAAGTTTTGTTTCCATGGATACGGCGACCATATTGGATTTTTTTGACATGTCTTACATAATGAATACCGCACTTATCGCTCATGGAAATTGATTGTTTTTTTGGCATGCGTCTTTACAAACATTAGATCTAAAAATTTGTCGGTTGTTTTTTTTACTAAACGAATTAGAAAATTTTTAATGAATTTTTTCCTGAGGTAGCGTTCAAGTTTGCAAAAAATCTGTGAAAATCCACACTCCAGACACCACCAACAAAAATCTATTCCAAATATCAAAAATTCAACAGACAAATTTTTAGTATTACATCTTTTCTTCCTTCTGTGAAAATTTCTTGAAGATTGGATGAAAAATGGTGGAGCTATTAAAATAAGTATAAAGAAAAGTCCCGTATTGAGAAAACGGCCGATAAAGAAAAATAAAATACTGACTTTATGAGGAAACGGCGGTAACAAACATGCCCGGTACGGGAAAAAATACGGTTTTGGGGGGTTCTTATGCATTGGAATAGTTGTAGGAGAGGCTGAGGAAGCTAAAAATGCCTACAGCTTGAATTCCATAATTTTGAGCCTAATTTTGACTTTGGGGGTGTAGCCCCCTCCCCCCTCCCCCTAATTAAAGTTCAGTAGTGGCTTTCCTTGGTCTGTGAGTCTAATTTAAAAAAAAAAAAAATTTAGGCTGAGGAGACGGAAAAGAAAAAACCTTCCGGGACCGGGATTCGATGCCACGCTTGGAAGCACTGAACATTAGACTTAGAGAACGTAGATATGCAGTAGACAGCTTGTATTTTGTATACGTTCTCTAGGCCTAACTCCGATAACTCTGCGCAGATTAAGCGTGATATTTTACACATGGCGAGACGGCGTTTTATTTAGCACTGGCGCTAATCGCAACGCGGCGTTGCAAATAGGCACTTCCTTTTTTATTCTTCTCCTCAGCCTAAAAAAAATAATAAAAAAATAATAATTTGACTCACAGACTAAGGAAAGCCGCTATTGAACTTTAACCTAGCCTAAATTGGTACTAGGAAAAGTATAGGCTATACTAAGGCCTACTTTGTACAGAGCTCCTCTTGGGGACACTATCGGAATGTGCATGCTTCACTACTACATAAAAAACTACAAAGCAACAAGTTATAATTATGGGAAAAATTTGTTGGTCAGTCGAGAAGAGGACAAGAAAAAACAAAAAAGAAAACCAAAAGCAAACTTCCAGGACCGGGAATGGGATCGAACCCACGCTCCTGAAATCGTGGTTTGGCTCCAAACGCAGACGCGCTGTCACTTCGGCCATCAGAACTTCCATCAACGATAGGTTATAGGTTATTACCATAGAGTTACCTATGGCTATTACTGTAAACCCTCTCTGGGTAGATTAAGCTTCATATAGCCTAGGCTAACACACGGCGTTTTATTCAGCACTGGCGCTCATCGCAACGCGGGGTTTTATTTAGCACTGGAGCTAATCGCAAAGCGGCGTTGCAAATAGGCACTTCCCAAAAAAATTGCAACAAAAATGAAACCATATTATGGTTCGACAGATAAAATTGCGTGTTTTAAAAATCGGCATTCAAAATCGTAGAAGAAATTGTTTAAAAAAGCGTTAAAAGTTGTCAAAAAAAGCAACATTTATATTACGACCAAATCGGTTTATGGTACTTGCTTTAACGCGAGAATGTTTACGTAATTTGTACGGATTGTCCCGAAAATGATGTAATCGTCATCGGTATCAGAGCTTTTTAATGTTAAAAGTATGGGAAGCCAATAAATATTAAGAATACGTTTTCTCACATCCTCAGCCTGAGCTTTTCAGTGGATGTTTGTTTATGTGTAATTTCCCTCTAAAGAATTTCCCCTTGTGCAATTGACATAACAAGGTGTGTATGGTATTCTGGCCGTTGTACAACATAAAAAGAACAATATAGACGTATAGATCGTTGTACAACGTAAAAAGAACAATATAGATGTATAGATCGTTGTACAACGCAAAAAGAACAATATAGATGTATAGTTCGTTGTACAACATAAAAAGAACAATATAGATGTATAGATCGTTGTACAACATAAAAAGAACAATATAGATGTACAGATCGTTGTACAACGCAAAAAGAACAATATAGATGTATAGATCGTTGTACAACATAAAAAGAACAATATAGATGTATAGTTCGTTGTACAACATAAAAAGAACAATATAGACGTATCGATCGTTGTACAACGTAAAAAGAACAATATAGATGTATAGATCGTTGTACAACGTAAAAAGAACAATATAGATGTATAGATCGTTGTACAACGCAAAAAGAACAATATAGATGTATAGTTCGTTGTACAACATAAAAAGAACAATATAGATGTACAGATCGTTGTACAACGCAAAAAGAACAATATAGATGTATAGATCGTTGTACAACATAAAAAGAACAATATAGATGTATAGATCGTTGTACAACATAAAAAGAACAATATAGATGTATAGTTCGTTGTACAACATAAAAAGAACAATATAGATGTATAGATCGTTGTACAACGCAAAAAGAACAATATAGATGTATAGTTCGTTGTACAACATAAAAAGAACAATATAGACGTATCGATCGTTGTACAACGTAAAAAGAACAATATAGATGTATAGATCGTTGTACAACGCAAAAAGAACAATATAGATGTATAGTTCGTTGTACAACATAAAAAGAACAATATAGATGTATAGATCGTTGTACAACTCCAAAAGAACAATATAGATGTATAGATCGTTGTACAACGTAAAAAGAACAATATAGACGTATAGATCGTTGTACAACGTAAAAAGAACAATATAGACGTATAAATCGTTGTACAACATAAAAAGAACAATATAGACGTATAGATCGTTGTACAACGTTAAAAGAACGATATAGACGTATAGATCGTTGTACAACATAAAAAGAACAATATAGACGTATAGATCGTTGTACAACATAAAAAGAACAATATAGATGGGACTGAAGGGCACCAAGTGCGCATTTCGTGTCACCGATCTTAAATAAGCGCAAAATCTTTTTGCAAAACATAGAAAGACTAGTCACAATCCAGGAAGCTTAACAGGCTGAAACGCAAACTTCAGTTAAGTCTCCAAGAGTTCCTATTTAGCACCCGCTGTTAATTGTTTTCTGGTCTGAAAAGAAAACTTTGCAATCAAGCAAAGTCATAGAGACCAATAATGTCATTCGCGTGTGAACCGAGACCCAAAGTAAGGATACAATAAAGAAAGTACGAAAGGACAACGACTATTCTTGGCTGTTTTTGTTCGGTGGCGACTTCAAAATTTTCAAGCAGCCACCATGTTCTGCTACATTAGAAGTTGCATAAAAAAATAAATAAAATAAGGACATATATCTTTGAGACCTCAAGATGTTTTAAAGATAGATGCCGTTCATTATGTTGCATCTTGTCTGAAGGCAAATTAATTTCAGCAGATCAATATTCGGAATCTGGTGACCATTTTGGAAGACCATCTTCATGAGGTGAAGGGCACAGTACATTATATTTATGGACCTCAGTACCCGGAAAAGAAAAACTGATGGGTGCAAGGGAAAGCATACCATAATGAATAGCGGAGGTTGATGGAGAGTAGGTTTTGTTATATTTCAGTAAACGGCTTCTTCAATTATACGAATACGAGAATTTTATGAAACACCAAAGGGCATTAAGGATGCCAGGCAGAAGCAAATTGTCAAGGCAGCTCGTCAATTGATCAAACATCTAACATTTGAAAAAGAAGTCTATCCATCAGTAAATATAACTGGATTTATGGAGAAGAACACGCGCTAACTTGGTGGCCTCTTTGTGCTGTTTCTTGACACTGTCAATCAGGGGCGGCTTGTGGGGCTAAAAAGTGGATGTGCACAATTAAGCTATTGCATGCTGAAGATAGTCAAGGGCATAGTAAATGAGACGGTGTTTAATTTTAAGATTTGGGTAGGTGAGGGAGGCCCTCGTGCTTTTATTTTAATTCTTTTTACTTGTCGCTTTAATTTCTAGTACTAAATTTGTTTGTTAGCTAAACGTCAATTTCGTTCATCCTGTATTGGAACTTGAACACTCTAGTAATAACTTTCACTACTAAACTACAAAACCATTCAAAGGCACAACTCTAAAGACGGCCACGTTCACCTCCCTCCGGTTCACGTTCAGAGTCACTTAAAATAGAGGCAAGACAGACAATGAACCAATCACAATTCACATGAGCACTCCGCTGGATTGCTCCGGGGCTCACATAATATCAGCAAAGAACAGCGTACGGTCTATCGCGTTTATTTTTAGACTGCCTACTGTGGGCTATGTTTCGGCACTATTCGGCAGTAGCACATTTAAGATGTGCCGTGTTATTAATATCAATGTTCCGCCAAACTCGCTACGAGTGTCGTCATCGCTTTGGTTATCCCCAAGAGCGATTTATTATAGGTCAGGTTACACTGTTGAATACCCTATTATGTTTAGCTAAAGCGCGTAGACTGGCATGGCATAGTAGATGTTTTACGGTGCTATAGACACAGAAATGACAGTTATGGTGCCAGTTAGGATCTTGTTTTGATATAATATTTGGCTAGTGATTGTTTTTGGCCTATTTTATTTTATTGTTGTGGGTTTTTTACGTAATAGAACATAAAAAAAAAATGGGCGGCACTGCACGACCGTGCTCTATGGACGAACCGCGTCTGCTGTCAATATGTACTACAATCCACATAATATGAAAATAGTTGCCAGCCGACCGAGATCTATGATTGCTCCCTTCCAGGTAGAAATTGGTGTATTTTTTTCATCGGCACTTCTCAAGGCCTCTTGTGAACTCTCTGAACGCACTGGGACTCTGCTCCCCATACCGAGAGGCTCAAAGATTTAACTTGAATGCTGCTGTTGAACTGGAAATATTCACGGCTATAGCACACAGCTGTACTCAGTGTTTAGGCATTCAACTTTGACAGCAATATAAGGACGGATGGAGAAAGGACATTTCATGGCATGGGGATTACAGCAGCGCTCATACCTACTCAACTGAAGAAAACGGTCATTCCCCGGTCATCGGTGTAAAAATCCATCACTTTCCAGGTTGTTCTGGAAGCCTCTGGAAGCGCGAAGACTGAGATACAACAGAGTATCATTCTTTTTTAAAGAGAGTTTCTTGAAATCTATCAATGCTCTTTCAGATAGCATTTTTCAGCCACAGTGCGTGGGCTGAAAACTTGACTCTGGTAAACTCTTTTCAATTTATATTGCCAAGAAATCAATGCCACACGTACTTCTCTAAAACTGTGAGATATTTATGTAAATTAGACTGCAGTTCAATGAAATGCACCTGCAAGAAAAATGAACTAGATTGCTCTCCCGCCTGCCAATTTCTTCTTCTTCTTCTTCTTCTTCTTCTTCTTCTTCTTCTTCTTCTTCTTCTTTCTTCTGCCCCCTCCCCTCCCCTCGCTTTCTCTCATGTCAATTGTATCTCTTTGTAAATAGCTATGCCTACAGGGCTCCCCTTTTCAGGCCAACTTAAGAGGTTTCTTCACCCTTTGGTTTTCTATCTTAAGGGGGTATTTAAACCCTTGTTTTTGAAACTTAAAGTTAAAGGGTAAAAGTCAATTTTGAGGCAGCGTGGTGAAATCAGGCTCTCGTCAAAATAATCAAAGTGAAGTAACTTGCATTTTTCCGCAGGTTTGTGAATTTTGTGAATTTTTATCAAAATTTCTTTTTTGGCTCAACATCTTTCATGCCCTAAATTAAAGAACTAATTTCTGTGTGGATTTTTCTTTAAAACGTTGATTAAAGGCACCAAAAATGTAAATTTTCAGTTACCACGGACTCTTAAGCTAAGGAAATAACTAATCTTTGGCGGCCATTTTCTAATTAATTTTACCTCTGTAAACAGGTGACCCCCACCTCCTTCATTCACAAATATCTCGACTTGTATTCAAGATAAATGGATATTTTTTTCAACCAAATAAAGACAGGCGAACAAACTTTAAGATGATACCAATAACCCTACATGCTCAAAAATTGACGAGAGCCTGATTCCACCACACTGCCTCACAATTGTCTCATAATTTTATAGTAAGATTTTTGGGAGTGCTTATTTAGGCCACATATGGCCTAAATAATGTTAACGGAGGGGGGTTTAGCTTATTTAGGCCACCTGTGGCCTAAATAAGGTAAGGGAGGGGGGGGGGGGGTTAGCTTATTTAGGCCACACATGCTCAAACTACCCTTTTCAGGCAACTGAGTTCGTTCCACTTTCATAATAGTGCACCTTTCTCATTTAGTACAGTTTTGTCTCAGTGTACAACTTATAAATCATAATCATAATGAATATTGTAAGAACAAAGCACAATACGCAAAACACCCAGACACTTTATCAAAATTTTACAAAATACTGTCAAGGGTATTAAAAAATCAATAGAAAATTTGAAATGATAGGCTTATAATAATACGAATTTCAAAACAGACTGCACTAATTTGTGACTTTTCTCATTTGACAATGTCACACCCCCTGCACAGACAGACGACACATGGCTTCGAAAATGTTATTCACACACCAAACACACTTCAATGACATTCTTTGAAGGCACTGTCAAACCTCCGACGAGACTTCAAAAACATCAAGAAAGTTACATTTGACACTCTGGAGTCAACTAAGGTTTAACATTTTCAAATGCTTTGTCAACCCTAACAACACAAAACCAGCAATGTAAGCAACAGTATTCTCAGAACAAATTGACAAGTATGCCAGACTAGATCTAGGCACAAACGTGCAGTTGTCATCATGGCATCCTGAATTTTCTTCAATCTTTTTCATTCTGTTCTTACTGTGAGATGCATTTATGACTAAATCAGAAGGCACTTCGTCATCAATTTCAGTGCCTTTGCTAAAGACTGATATTTAAAAAAAACATTTTTCGTAGGCCTTATAAGTGTTTTACGGCACTCGCAACTGCATAAAGTCATATGAGCGCGAGGGACACATTAAACATTTTAAGTTGGTAGGAAATTTTGAATTTTGCCCGGATGGCGACTGAAGCCTACTCTTATCGATGTTAGACCTCCAAGGGACCTTTAATGTGCGCATTTTGCATACGAGACCTCTGAGATTTTTTCGCTCGTAGAGTTTTCCTACCAGAAGATCAGGGGTGTGGCTGAAAGACAGAGGTAAAAAGAAGCCAAGGAGTGGCAGTAGAAAGGCTGTAGAAAGAGTCCGGAGCCCTGAGGTGGTGGGGGCAGAAAGTGGAGACGAAAGTAGACGACAGAGAATGTAGAATTTTAGAGTACAACATTTTTCCGTCACTACTCGGATTCGAACCCGGTACCTTTGAATGAGAGGCCCACCAGACCCGAATGCTACGCAAACTGCCATTTGGTCGACACTAAGTTTACAACTGAGAGAACTGAGCTGATCTCACAAACATGGCCGACCGTCGTCTGTTCTGTGGCTTCACGTTACGCGACTCGCGCCCTCTCCTATAATAGTTACTCCAAGGTTTAGATCACGTGGATTCATTCAAGTCCGACTCACTTGTTCGACTAGATCTAGATTTATATATAGATTATTATAGACCTTAATGTCCTGTAATATTAATGTTCGTAAAAAGCATTTCATCGGGTGCATAAATTATTTATTTAGCTAAAACAAAAAAGAGTCTCTAGTTTAGAGACTGAGCTGAGTCCTTCTGGTCGGAATCGGATTCGGATTTCTCGTTCAAGGCCTATTCACTATTCCTATTCACTTGTTCTACTAGATCCTAGATCTAATCTAGATTTTTTTTAGATTATTAGATCTAGATCTACATGGAGGATTCATATTCCACAAACCCTATTATAGCAATGTAAGCCATTATATTATGCTCCTTGTTTGTGTTGGAGTGTGGTTTTTTTTTTTTTTTTTTTTTTTTTTTTAGTTTTTCATTTTGAACTTGTGCGGCCTTTTCACAGGAGGGCCGTTGCTGGTTCTTTTTGGGGGTAGGGTTAGGGTTAGGACGGTTAGGCTTAGGTCTCTTCTTTTATTGTGTTTGTTGGGGTGGTCACTCGTTACTCGGAAGTCCTTACTTTTATGACACCCACAAAAGCTCTTGGAGGGGAAGGGGGGGGGGGGGGGGGGGGGTGCACGCAAAATTTTCAGACAATCTGGTTGAGGCTCACATGCAGGTCTAGATAGCTAGATCTAGATTCCCTGTCTAGAATCATTAGTAGCAGGCCTATGCTAGAAGCAGCCAGAGAGCCTACAACTGCTAGATCTAGATCTAATTTATTGCTATGCCTTTGGGCTTTGGAATTGAAACAAAACGAATTGCACAGTTCTAGTTAATTTTAGATTCAGCAACCAACTGCATTTCACGAGTTAATAATAACAAATCTCATCATAACAATCACATTTACTGTTATTAGAATAATTAGATCCAACTTTTTAAAATAAAATTTGCTTTGCGCAAACTTAAGATTTTCTCTACTTGTAGAGCTCAGAATTTACACTGTAGGCATCTGCTCAGTCTTTTAGTATACATAATAAAATATATAATACATCTAGATCTATACAGTGGAATCCTGTTATAACGAGAGGGAGGGGACCGGTGCGAAATGTCCGTTATACCAGGATTCTCGTTATAAGAAATCCAGTAATAAATTGAATGGAAATAATGAAGTAGGCTTAATCTATCAGTTTGGTGTTCTGTTTATTTCTGTTTGTTATCTCCCCTGATGATGACATTGTTCAACATGACCTCTAGGTCTTACTTGATCAAAAATCAAATCAGATTTCTTTCTCAAGTGCTAGCGATGTTGACAGCACGGCGTTGGCGATCAGAAAGAATGCGCTCTGGGCTAACTCGTCCTCTGTGTTGTCCTCCACCCCACCACACACCGTGGTGTGTTTCGTCTGCTTGCGCACGTTACTACACTTTTACTCCATCTATCACAGCATTGTGACCTCTCAATCCTCGCTTCGGAGAAGTGAGGGCATGGGTAGTGGTAGGCCTAGATAATCTAGACTAGGCTGGCCTATCACATGATGCATTCTGCTTGTCTGCGCTTACCACACCCTCCCCACTCATTTGCTCCGACCTTCATTGTTGGCAAAATTGGGCTCTCCTATTCTTTGTTTCGCTCAAGGAGTTGATGCGAGATCCTGGGTTTCGCTAGATCACCTACAAGTTTCTCAACTGGCGAGGTTTATATGTATAACTGGCTTGTGCGCTGTGCACAGCAGCATCAATATTCCACTATAACCGACTCCCCTGGTTGTCCGATAGCGCTATAGCAGTATTTTATTTACAAAGATAAAGAAGGGAAAAAACGGGGTTTTAGAACAGTGTATTTATAACAGACTTCTCGTTGTTTCAAGACTCGTTATACGTGGACTCCACTGTATAATCATTTTATGTTATTTTCTGGATATTTTTAAAACTCTTTTTTTTTAACATGTCAAATTTTACCTTTTAGACAGCGACAATCTGATTCAATATTTTTTAAAAAATGCTAATCAATGAAAATTGCAAATTGATAATAGTAGGCCTACATTGTATAGTCTTGTAGAGGATATGTGGACTCCGGGGTCTGAGTAGCGAAATGCTAGGTTTTAGGATGTGAACCCCGGAGTCACCGTAGTGAAAAAAGGTTTGGTTTAAATAAGGATTGGTGGACCCAGGGGTCAACGTAGTGATAAATAAATAGGTTTAAGGTGGACCCCGGGGCCTGGGGGTCTACCTAGCGAAATACTAGGTTTTAGGACAGGTGGACCCCGGGGTCACTGTAGTGAAATAAGTAGGTTTAATTTTAAAAGGATTGGTGGACCCCGGAGTCACCATAGCCGTAGAGGAATAAGAAGGTTTAATTAAGTATTGGTGGACCCCGGGGACACCTTGATTAAACCTACTTATTTTACTACAGTAACCGCAGGGTCCACCTATTCTAAAACCTAACTAGTATTTCGTAAGGTAGACCCTCGGGTCCACCTTAAACCTACCTATTTCATTACGTTGACTCCATGGTCCCCCATTCCTTAAAATTAAACCTAGATCTACATGTATTTATTCCACTACGTTGACCTTAGGGTCCACCAATCCTTAATTAAACCTAGATCTACTGATTTCGCTACGTTGACCCCGGGGTCCACCAATCCTTAATTAAACCTAGATCTAGATCTACTTATAATTTCACTACGATGACCACGGGCTCCGCCAGCCCTACTATAAAATAAACTGAGGTCTACTATGTTTACTCCGGGGTCCACCGATCTTTAGTTAAACCTAGATCTACTTATTTCACTACGCTGACTCCGGGGTTCACATCCTAAAACCTAGCATTTTGTTAGGTAGACCCCGGGGTCCACCTATCCTTTTGGCTGGATAGACCCCGTGGTCCGCCTATCCATGTCCTTGATAATAACTAAAAACAATACATGCCAGTTGTCATGAATAGTGAAGAAAAATGTGGAAGAAAAAGAAAAGATAATGGGGTAGACTATAATTTTACAATTTGTCAAAAAAATTGCGAGTGCAAATGAAGATCATAAGATAATTTTGTTATTTTCTGGTAATCTTTTCACGGTTTATAAAATGTTCCAGTGTGCCTACTACTAGATCTATGTCTCTGAAGAAAATTTTGCTTGACTTTATTAGCTTTTTTCCTGTACTTGAAAGCATAGAATATATAGTTTCACACAAATGTATGCACAATACTTTGAAAAAGAAAGATAAGGTCATTGTTGTTGTTTTTTAACGGAATCTGTTTTACTTTGAGAAAAGCGCTAAAAACAAGTTTAGAAAATTTAAGAATGCCCATAATATTAGGAATCCGAAATTACTACCTTGATCTAGTTGACTTACTTTTTAATAACCTTGAGCAGTTAAGAAAAAAAAAAAAGAGAATGATATAGAATTTGTCTAAATATGACCATTAGCAATATTGCCCATTTTGTCCAATTATCCTTGCAGGTAAAATCACCCTGTACTGTACCTCAATGAACACAAAAAGAATATTTCTGTGACTTTGTATAAAGGTGTTTTGAGGTTGAGTTCTGTGTAAAATTCTCAACAAAATAATATACATTTGGACCGTACAACTGAGATAGACGTTCATGCACACAATAACATTCACACATTACACACACACTCACACATACAAACACACTATTACAGTTACTCTCTCTCTCTCTCTCTCTCTCTAGATCTCTCTCACCACAACCACACACAAAACAAACACATACACACACACTCACACACACACACACACTCACTCACTCACACACACACACACACACACACACACACACACACACACACACACACACACAACTCTTACGCTTGGTCCACTTTTCATTTAGTATCATCCTCTATTTTGAAATAATCCCCGCACTAAATAAAAAGATCAGTAGAATCTCGACCTTCCGAATCCATGGCTAGTTCAAGAAATCTACCATATGATGTGGCCTAAATAAGGTAAGGGAGGGGTGTTTAGCTTATTTGGGCCATATGTGGCCTAAATAAGGTAAGGGAGGGGTGTTTAGCTTATTTGGGCCATATGTGGCCTAAATAAGGTAAGGGAGGGGTGTTTAGCTTATTTGGGCCATATGTGGCCTAAATAAGGTAAGGGAGGGGTGTTTAGCTTATTTGGGCCATATGTGGCCTAAATAAGGTAAGGGAGGGGGTGTCCATTTGGAGGGGGGAGAGTGGTGCTGGTGGAGCAGCTGGGCCTATCAAAAATAGAATAAAGTTGACAAACCAAAAGGGGTCAATTCCGACTGTAATACAACAAGAAAAATAGACCTGATCCTCTCTCTCTCTCTCTCTCTCTCTCTCTCTCTCTCTCTCTCTCTCTCTCTCTCTCTCTCTCTCTCTCTCTCTCTCTCTCTCTCTCTCTCTCTCTCTCTCTCTCTCTCTCTCTCTCTATCTCTCTCTCTATCTCACACCCTCTCGCCCCCGGAGGGGGGGGGTGGCTAGTTCTGTCTCCCAGAAGAGAATATATCTCTCTCTCTCTCTCTCGCTCTCTCTCTATGTGTGTGTGTGTGAATGTATGAGTGTGTGTATGTGTGTGTGTGTGTGTGTGTGAGAGAGTGTGTGTGTGTGTGTGTGTGTGTGTGTGTGTGTGTGTGTGTGTGTGTGTGTGTGTGTGTGTGTGTGTGCGTGCGTGGGCGTGTGTTTATTTTTCTTTATCGCCCGCTTTCTCAAAATGCGGTTTTTCTGTATTATACTTTTTAATAACTCCACCATTTTTCTTCCAAGCTTCCTGAAAATTTCACAGAATGAAGAGAAGATGTAATACCCAAAAAAATATTTTTAAAAAAATTAAAAATAAATGGTATGATGGATTTTTGATATATATATATATGGAATAGATTTTTTTTTGGGGTGGTGTCTGGACAGTGGATTTCACAGATTTTTTGCAAAATTGAATACAACCTCTTGAAAAAATTCATTAAAAATCTTCTAACTCGTTTAAGAAAAAATCAACAGACAAGTTTGTTGATCTTATGATTGTTAACATGTGTACAAACCCCCCCCCCCCCCCCCAATCTTTTCCTTTGAAAAGTAAGTGCGGTAGAAATTACATGAGACATGTCAATAAAATCCAATATGGCCGCCGTAGCCATGGACACAAACCTTTTTTTCTCAAATTTGATTTCAGATTTTAAGACTCCTTACTATGCTTGTTACATGTGTGAAATTTGGTAAAATTTGACCCTCAAACCAGCGAGATAGCCTTCAGGTGTACCCCCCCCCCCTCACTTAATTGAGACTAAAGTCAGTGCTCTAGGTAAAAAAAAACCCCACATATACTGACCATTTTGTAGTAGTTATTTACATAACGTATAGAGTAAAAAAAATTATGTTTAAAGTCAGTTTTCTCTAAAAATTGAACACTGCTGCACAAATTTAGCGTAATATATTCCCTGCTGGGTATTACACAACAAAAGAAAAGCTACAAATGCTAAAAATTTAGTTCAACAAAACATCAGTACAATGTAGAGTTACAGACAGCGCTTAGCAATGCAGTATTATAGCCATTGGCTAGAGAATATATGTGTACATGGTGTATTATTGAGTGAACTCGTATAAGAAATAACTGAGAAAAAGATAATAGCATCTAGAAATTGACTTGCATATATAGCATAAGTAACAGGAGAGAGTTGCTTGGGTGCTGGTTATCCAAATTTTGTACTGTAAGTCAGTTGGTGTTGCATGTAAAGTCTTACTTATGCTTTCTATGTCATCAGTTCATCTTCATTGCTGTCATTTCTTCTTCATCACTGGTATCATAATAGAGGAGATGGTTTTCATCCATATCTTCCTCTTATTCTGTGTCTGTTACTGACAAAATATTAACCAATTGTTGAGGGACCAAGTCTTTGCACCACTCCACTGATAGTGATAGCACTCCACAGTTACCTCTCTTTCAACGATGATCTTGTGGAACAGGTATTAATGGTTGAGCCAGATCTGCTTGCTTGCTTCCATATTAAAGTTTGATAGTTTGCGCGTAGGATGTGCAGCTTCATGGCTTCTCTGCATAGTGGTAGCAAGTTGATGTCAAATCCATCAAAGCATGGCAGTAAGCTTTGACCTTTTGCCATTACTTTAGCCTTAAAGGTCATGATGAAGCTTGTTTGTTCTTGAGTAAGCTGGTTTTCCGTACATGTGACAAAATAACGTTTCCAGATTGGAAAACAGTTCTGAAGAAACAGTTTCAGATGTTCCTAGCTTCTTTAATGAACCAGCAAACTCTAGGTGCTTGTGGAGAATGGTGAGCGGCTTCACCTTTCCTTTCTAGACAAATGTGCTAGTCACATCACATCCAAAGAATGCGTGGAGTCCAAGAATAGAATCCTGCACAATGTGTTTCCGTTTTGTCACAGAGCATCTGAATGTGTAGACGTCTTTTGTTCCCAACCCCTGTGTTAAAATACAAACGGTGTGTGAAATGTTGAACAAATTCAATCATCTGTAGAAAGATATCAGTGTCTGGGGACCGAATAATGATGTCTGCGATAATTTGTTCTGTAAGCAGTGTTCTTTTTTTTGGACATCTCCTCTTGTTGTATAGTTTTGGTACTTTTCCTGGAATTTTTCAATCAAAACACCGAAAGCTGCATCTTTCTTTTGTCTGTTGCTGTAATCGTCACACTTCGCTTTCTATGGGGCTGGTAAACGTTTGTAAACCTCGATAAACTCCAATTGCAATGCCCTGTCTTCTTCTTCATCAGACGGTCTATACATGATGACGGTACGAAATCTTGATGAAAAATGATTATTGCACAATTTTATCGACGGTCGCCACACACGGTCAATTAAATTGTTCAAGCAAGTAGACTTGTGTAATAAAATATCAAACTGATTTTGATTGACTCAATACAACTGCGCAAGTCGCCAATATCGCCCTCACACAGTCAATTGTATTGTAAGTTCCAAGTATTGACAATTCAATTGCACAAAATAATTGATCGTGTATGGGCCGCTTAAGCTTGTAGATTTCACCCATCTGCTGTTTAGACGTCTCCATCTGAGTCTGGAAAAGTACAACCAATGTACTCACCCGTCTCTTAAATCGTGTTTCTAAGGCGAACGTTAAGGTGTGGCGTTGAAGAAAATATGTCAACTTTTTATGTTTATGTGTGTGCTGTAAATACCATATTATTATTATTCTATTGATCCGCTTTAGGCTAACATCAAAGAAACTTGTGGGAACCTTAGTTTACTGTGGTCTTTATAGAAATGGGCTTTTAAAAAGTTTTAGATTCTGTTGGCTATCCAATTTTTAGACCAGTATGCAAAGATGAAAAGATCTGAGATGATTAAACAGAACAATTTCATTGTGGTCAGACCAAAATGAACAAGCTATAATTGTAGTTTTATATTGATTATGTCAGAACTGACCACCGAAGGCCAACGTGTAACAAGTCAAAACTGACCAGTTTACAAGTAACAAGTCAAAACTGACTACTGTACAAGTCAGACCTGACCACTGTACATGTCAGACCAGACCAGTGTACATGTCAGACCAGACCAGTGTACATGTAACAAGTCAGACCTGACCACTGTACGTGTAACAAGTCAGACCTGACCACTGTACGTGTAACAAGTCAGACATGACCAGTGTACGTGTAACAAGTCAGACCTGACCACTGTACATGAAGTAACAAGTCAGAACTGACCAGTGTACATGATGTAACAAGTCAGACCTGACCACTGTACGTGTAACAAGTCATACATGACCAGTGTACGTGTAACAAGTCAGACCTGACCACTGTACATGAAGTAACAAGTCAGAACTGACCACTGTACATGATGTAACAAGTCAGAACTGACCAGTGTACGTGTACTAAGTCAGAACTGACCATTATACATGTAACAAGTCAGGACTGACCACCGTAGGTGTACTAGGGCTGGGATTATACGGGTAATTTGATACCCGGGTAATGAAAAAAATACCCGAGTACCCGTCGGATACCCGACATTCCAATTATCATGTAACTGTGTTTCTGTACTGCTCTGCCTCCTTGCGATTTCATTTGCGTGTTTTCCCTTCAAATACTATAAGGGCTTGAAGTTGAAGACCCATCAACTTTTATTATGCTTTTGCAGATGTTGCAGGAGACCCTTTTTTCGTCTTTTATTTTCTCAAAGTAATCCCAAGCGTTTGACTTTCTTTGAGACATCTTGATAGAAACTGCTAAAATGACAAAGCCAAAGCTATTTAAATTATTTTATATGTACTTCACATCATTTTTGGAATTTTCCGCTTCTCCGTTGGATTCTTAGAACTGCACACACGTTGCTTCCTTGTATAAGGACACTGAAATTAAAACTATAGGCTTAGCCCTCCCAAAGTGTCCGATTGATTCTTGGAAATTTCTTTATATAGCATTCCCAAATATGGCCTTTTTGTGCTCTGCTGGTTTCCAGGGAAAAGAGGTACGAGTAGTGGTGGGCACTAGACGATATTGGCCAATATCGAGTACTGTTTCGACTTACAGAGCTCAGTATCGATAAAGTACATGTACTCAGTACTTAATGAGATTCGAACGAAGGGACGTAATTTAAGTGCATTTGCATAGCATTAAGGAAGGGGAGTTTAAAAAACCCCGGGTACCCGACACCAATACCCGGGTAGCCGGTTTTGAGCTCTTTACCCGGGTACCCTGGTAGCTACCCGGGTGCTCGCCCAGCCCTAACGTGAACCAAGTTAGAACTGACCACTGCACGTGTAACAAGACAGAACTGCGTTAAATATCTGCAATGTAAAAGATGGTGGTTGCTCTTGACGTGTTACACCATAGTCAGTTCTAATATATATGTGTCGTAAGTTCAGACTTATTACATGTATGGTGATCAGTTCTGACTTGAACAGTGGTCAGTCCTGACTTGTTACACGTACGGTGGTCCGTTCAGACTTGTTACACATGCTGTGGTCATCCCATCAACACAATTTAGATCATTTAGAAGGCGGCCGCAGTTTGAACCCTGCCTGCCAGGGCCGACCTGGGCTAAGAGGGATGCAACGTTCCAGCAGACAGACGGAGACACTCCGTTCATAAATACCTCCCAACACGGGAATCGAACTTACGTCTTTTGAGTGCGACTGCGGAGTCCCAAACTGTTGCACCACACAAACCGGTGTTTGAGGCCTGCCTGTGATCGTTTGTCTGCAGAATAATATTTTTCCCGAGGTGAGTGGTATTATTCATTTTTAAAATGTATCTACACGTTTATAATATATATATTTTTTAATTTCCAGTCTTTGCTGGTGTCTACTCGAGCCGTTACAGAGTAACCAACTTTTACATTTGGCTGAACTATGGCATCAACACGGCGGCCCGCGCAGACTCCGACAGCTCCTTCGAGGTCAAGCGTTCCCACCAGTCCTTTTGATTTTGAAGTAAGGAACTATGGCGACCTTCAGCGACTGCGCGACGTCATCTACAACGAGTTCCTCGTCTCGGCTCAGCGAGCCAGTGAGCAAAAGAATAAAGTTTTGGCTTTTCAGAAATACTCTGATTGCCATCGTCTTTTAGAGGTGGGGCTGAGGGTCTACTGTAAGCGCTTGGGGGACTGCAATAGGGGTAAGAGGTCCCAGGCCAAGTTAATGCAGCAGAAGATGAAAAAGACAAACCAGGAAGTGGTGCTGAGACTGTAAGAGTTGCAAGATGACGTGGCACAGGAGGCTGGGGAGCTGCAGGTCAGTGTGAGTGTGTGATTGTATTTAATGTATGTTTTCCTGCGAGAACTGTTGGCACACTATGGTGTGTGTGTGTGTGTGTGTGTGTGTGTTGTGTTTGTGTGTGTGTGTGTGTGTGTGTGTGTGTGTGTGTGTGTGTGTGTGTGTGTGTGTGTGTGTGTGTGTGTGTGTGTGTGTGTATCTTTTAGTTGTGGGGGGAGGGGTTGTATAGTAGAGATGCCAACCCTGGTTGCGAGTGAACTATGAACTTTCTTTAAGAGATTATGGTTACATTTATTCTTGTTGTGATCGGATTTAACAGTCAGTGTGTGGTCATGCCAAAGATTCTCCACTACCAAGATGTTTCAATTGCCCTAATCTGGCGTCCGCGTGAGATTTGGGCGCTACTTTGAGTTAGCGCGTGACGGCCCGTGGAACGACTCAACGAGTGTAAACAAACGTTCCAGCGCTCTTGATTGAAAGCGTGCAATTCTGCTCCCGGACAGTGAGAGAGAGAGAGAGAAAGAGAGAGAGAGAGAGAGAGAGAGAGAGAGAGAGAGAGAGAGAGAGAGAGAGTTTTGTTGTTTCATACCACTTAAAAGAGACAAGGACAGTTTGAATTTTCCAGATATTGTTATATAAACGATCGGGACTTCAAGTCATAAAAAGAAATTGTAAAGCAAGACTGTGTGTCGCCACAATAAGTTCACTTCTTAAGTTCGACCAAAAAGTTACTCTCATAGCACACTGTCAATATTTGTCTGGTAATTTTGTAATTGATATAATGATGTCGACCAGTGACAACGTGCTAGCTAGACTAATTACGACACTTTAACCGTCATTGCGATATCAAATGACTAGACAGCGAACTACATAAGGTCGATCGGTGCACATCTGGCCTGCACTAAAGCAGCGCACATACATTTTTTGCACAATTCAAATTTTTTGTTGGTACCACCCCCACTCCCCCTTTTCTGTTCGTTTTCTCCTCGCTCCTGCCTGCTCTTACACATCAACTTACCCATGTCAATACGCACTGTCAGAGATACACATTTTACAAGTGATACTATATTTTTATAACCCTGGTCGATCAGCTATCATAGTCTGATGATGTTTGTTTGCAAACAAGGTGAGTTTGTTTGCACTGACGCAACAGTGACCAAGTGTCATTTGTCGTTCACGCCGAAATAGCTGGCAGAGATCAGCGCCGAATGAGCAGTGATCCTTGACTCTTGCCTGATCAACCATTCTGATTCGTCATTCTACCACAGACCTATGCCGCCCAATAAAATTGCACAAGTAATTATTATGGATTTTGTCCAATAGTTGCACTTGTTGCACCCGGCACCCATATAAAAAAATTATAACAGATGAGTCGATTAAAGTCGACCAACAAGTGAGCTCTATAGGCCTAAGTAATGACCAATTAGCTATTAAACACAATTTTAACCCGGCGAAAGTGATTAACTTGCCACCTAAAATCTTTAAATAATTTTCCTCGTTTTTGTTTGTTGATTTTCAGTTTTCTTTTTCTTTTCATTCACAGCACCTCCCCCTTTTTCCTTTTGTGAATTTGTGCTATCTTTAAACAATCTTAACAATTCTCGTGGTCACACACACACACACACACACACACACACGCACACACACACACACACACGCACACACACACACACACACACACACACACACACACACACACACACACACGCACACACGCACACACACACACACGCACACACACACACAAACACACACACACACACACACACACCAAGCAGTTGGCGATGACACCAACCTCGCGTCGCCTAGTGACGTAGCCCATCACGCGCTATGTGGCAAAGCGGGGCCCGTCACGGCGCGGGCAAGAGCCCAAAGAGCATCTTGGTAGTGGAGAATCTTTGGTCACAAAGCGGGGCCCGTCACGGCGCGGACAAGAGCCCAAAGAGCATCTTGGTAGTGGAGAATCTTTGGTCATGCTGGGTCTCCTGAATAGCAGAGGAAGAAACTCTGCATTTACACAGATCGGGAGAGGCCAATTTTTCCTCTCACCCGAAGTACCATACCACGGCCATAATAATATATTATGATTATTCACTGACGCGACCCATCAGCGTAGCCATGTTCCCTAGTTTACCGCGGCCAAAAGCGTAGCCTGGATACAGTTGCTTACGTTTTGCAACTAACAAATGTTCAAAGACTAGAGGGATTAAGTTCAGTAAGATAGTACATATCTACATAAAACAAATGGTTTCTGTGCCTAAATGGTCACGCGTAGAACTCAAAACACATCAAACGAGGGGAAAGGAATAAATATAGATCTAGTGTGGGATCTGTTTTCAACAACTGGAATAATGCTGACTCGAGGTTAAAGGGACAGTTTTTATATATCCTTTTAAAAATATTTTTGCGCGTGTGTGTCTAATTTCACTGATTTGAATTATATTATATTCTAGAATGACGAGGCTAGCATGCGTTTAGGTGTATTAGTACTAGTACTAGTCTAGATTTAGATGCAGTGCCACATAAAAATTACAGTTACAGGTTTTAATTGTAGCTTGACAGTCTAATCTTTGGCTGCTGACCAGTTAACGCATCTTACAATATTCTCAGCTTCGAGCCACTATTTTCATTCAGATATCCAAATTATGGCAATTACATTAAGCTCATTACACTTGAGACCCAAAGCGGCTCTTATTGAGGCAGTTTGGAAGAAAACATAAGACACTTGCTGAAATACACTGTGTGTCGATATTGTGTTCTGCAGTCCAGCACTTTGCTATCTATTTTTGCAAATAAGCATCCTGCTGTTGTCCCCTTTTGTTTTCTACAGTAGCTGCGACTCTGCTATAACGCTAAAGATCTACCATTGCATTATTCTGATCACTCCCGTTATACAGGGTTTGAATGTATCTACGTTCCATCTTTCACGCACCACCCGCCTTCTCCCCCCTCTCCCCCCTCTCTCTCTCCCCCCTCTCTCTCTCTCTCACTCTCTCTCTCTCTCTCTCTCTCTCTCGTTAGCGACGACAGATCGGGATTAATGTCGTTAGATGTATCTGCATCTCTTCATTCATGTCACTTTCAACACTAATGACATTTGCAACATGGTCAAACACAGATAGTTTTAGTTTGTTTCCAGACTTTCATTTTCTTATTCCGGAGACCCAGATTGGCCGATTAGCTCAAAATGTATCCACTCGCACTAGCAGCCTTCTCATCCGTCTTCTCATTATCGTCTCTGTCATTATCGAAAATCATGTTTTTGTCACTAAAGCCAGCGCTGGTCAGTCTTTGTAACTTTTCCCCATCCCATTCTTTATATTGATTTTTTTTGTATCTGTATTTCAGTTCTAGCCTTTTTTTTCTAATCTTCCGGCATTCTCTTTTTAAATCTTCTTCTCTTCCCATTTAAGTTTCTTTACTTTCTCTTTGGTTTACAGTTTAAATCTGCCCTCTCACATTTTCCTCACTCTTCTTACTTGAGCTTTTGCTTTACTTTTTTTTTCATGTTAAGATTTCCTTTGATTTTGACATTGCTCCACTCATAGCCATATCCATGCAAAACTACATGTATTGGGTACGGTATTGCCTTCATCTCAGTCTGTGCCTGGCTGTGCAAAGTCGGATGACGTAAATGCCTTAACTTCAACAGGACCACGCACGTTTTTCCTTTGAAAATAATTCAGTCAATATATTTCAAGTATACAGAAAACATAATATGCAGTTTGTGGAATCTGTACATTGCCGTTCAAAAATGTTCCCAAATCAACAAGATAAATAGGGTTGAAACAACTCATCTCAAAACATCAAAAGGCGAATTGTGGAAGCTCGAAATAACACCTGGCGAAACTGACATCATCTTCGCGGAGTAGAATAGTGGCAGAAGTAAATTCGAAAGGTTAGTTGAGCTAATGTGAAGACACTCTAGGAAGAGCATGCCAGTTCAGCATTCAGGAAAGGATCGTTATAATAATTTTTTAAATAGAAACTGGCCCTGGTCAGGTCCGGCTGCGCTTTGGCATCTCTACGTTAGTTGTATATAGGGGGTTGGGGGGGTAGTATCATACTCTGCGTGTCATACCTATAGCTTTTCTGACTTTTCACCATTAAGACAGGATTTGAACAACCGACCCCTTGTTTGGTGTTATTCACCTCTCCCTCCTCGAGGCCTTTCATTACTTAGTAGATTCCCTGAGTCTCAAAAAATGTCATTCCGGTACGTGGATTCTTTGACAGCACAAGAGTGTCAACCAGCGATCGTGTTGTGGCGGTAAGGTGAGTCTCCTTCACAGGTAGAAGACGTGAGTTCGATTCCCATTTTTTAGATTGTAATCTAGTATTTTTGTCTGTCTTCAGGGACATTGAGTATCCCTCTCAACCTGAGTTGGCCTGGCAGGCAGAGTCGAAGCAGCCGGCCTCGTAATTGATAAATTGTGTCAATGGGGATACAAAACATATTTTACAATTACACTTATTCTTAACCGTGTGTGAAAGGGCTTACTATGATGATGATTATTTTTATCATTATTATTATCAGTAGAAATTAAAGGGGTTTAAAACATATTTTTGGTGTATTTTCTTTGTGTAAGTGTCAGGCCATCGGTGACGCCCTGCCCCTGTCGCATGACGAAACAGTAAGCGAGGACGAGGGCCCCCATCATGGCATGGACGAGGAATTGATGCTTCACAGGGACCATAATATTATTATATCTGCCGCTGAAGTTTCCGAGGATCGAATGAGCCATCGTACTGAGATCTTCAGAATTCACTACGGTGTGGAGATCATTTACATCAGCCCAGAGGGTGTGGTCAGCGCCCCGTCCTGTCCCAGCTCTTTGGTCATCGTCAGTCTCACACGGGCCGATGAAGGCCACACCCAGCGCAAAGGAACAGCATCTGTCTTCCTTCAAGTGAGTTGCTCGCCTAGCGAGTCAGGACCTTAACACTTTAAAATTGTGGCGGGCACATAATATGTCCGACAGCAGAGCAGATCAAAGGCCATGTTGTAGGATTTTAATGACCTTACAAAAATCCAAAACACAAATTTGTATATTTCATAGTTTGCATCTGCTGTAATTTTATGTTTCAGATAAAGAAAATAATATGAATTGAATATGTTATATATTATATATGTTGTCGAATAACCAGAACATGCATCCTTGAAGAGTTAACCAACAGATTTGGGGTTTCCCCTTGCATTTTGTCGTCATATCAGCTGGGTGGTGCGTTCTACTCAGTATGCTGTTGTCGTTAATGTACGCCCTTCCCTTCCAGTTTGTGTGTTTCATGTTGCGTTAGTGTTGTTCCCATTCGCCGGTGTATTTTGCTAATAGTATCCTTCTCTATCCATTGCGTTTGTTACTGTCATTACGTGGTATCGTTCCCTTTTCACTGGGCATGTTTCTATTTTTATGTGATGTCTAATCCATTTTCCACTACGTACTTTCTAGTCATTAGTACCCTTCCCCTTTTACTTTTACTGTGTGTTTTTTCGTTTTGTGGGACAGTAGAACACAGTTATAGCGTGACTTTTGGTTCCCGAAGAAAAATCCCGCTGTAGGCGAGTCAGGAATCAGAGGGGAAATTACCTAAATTTAAAAAAAATTCACATAATTACATCCCTTCCACATCAATAAAATTTGCCCTTCAGGTTAGTCTTTCTTTTCTTGTCAACTTCGTTGATTATCTCGGCCTTTAATTCGAGTGAGAAGCATTACCTTTAGACTTTTTTGGAAGCCATCTTTTCCTCGGTTTGTTGTTTGTGCTGTCTATCGCACCGGTAGGCCTACGGTAGAACTGGTGAAGTGGATGCATGCGTATGCCTGAGCATCAACGATCACAATTTAATGAGGCAGGAATCACACACTACACGCTTTCCTCTTCTTTTAATTTTTGGCTTAGCCTAGGCCTAGGGCTATGACCTATACGCTTTTATGCGGTACTGAGCGTCTAGGCTATGGCACATCACTTTAAATTTTGGAGTGGCTCCCGTAACGAGTCTCTCCGCACCGTCTCTCTCTCTTCCGCCTGCCCCACCTCACTTATCACTGGACTGGCCAATCACCGCTGACTGCCTGTTTGGAGCCCACCTACAGCACCCCCTCCCCCTTCCACCCAGCTAGAGCTTGCTCGATCTCTCCCGCTGTATCCGAGTTCGGGACTTTCTTTACCCCGCTATATCCAAGCATAAGTGATTGAGTTTACATAGGGAAAAAAGGGATTCCGGTAAGGTCCAGCTGAAAGGATGGTCCCGCTGTAGTGGGTGCCGCTATAGTCATGTTTTACTGTATCAGTTTCCTTCCTCATCTTTCTTTTCATAATGTGGTACATTTCCCATTCTGTTGGGTATGTTTATTTTGTTGTTTTTGTGTAATATCAAACCGTTTTTCTACCGAGTATGCCTTTGCCATTATGCAGTATCCTTCTCCTTACACACACACACACACACACACACACACATATATATATGTACGTATGTATGTATGCCTATCTATCTTTTTTGTCACTATGTAGTATCTCTCCCCTTCTACTGGAAATGGTTTTTCTTCACGTGGTACATATTCTCTTTATTCAGTATCTTTCCCCTCCACTTGTTATGAGTTTTTTTCCTTTTCCACTGTGTATATTCTTGTCATTTTGGTATACTGTTTCACGTAGTATGTTTTTAGCCTTTATGTGGTATCTAATCTCATTTCCACTGTGTATATCACTGTTGTTTTACAATGTCGGTTCCCTTTCCATTCCACTTTGTATGTTGTTGTCTTTGCTATTGCCGTGTTATAATTTTTAAATTTTGTTATAAATATCCCAGGGTTATTTTCCTGTTATTTTACTCTTCCTTTTATTGATGGTACTGTGGTTTTAAGTTCATCATCCAGTGGAGTTTGTGTTGTTTTTTGTTTTTTGTTCTTCCCAACATCATTGTTACTGCTCCTCTTTTGGGAATGATACGTGACAATGATGACAATAATAATAATACTATTAATCTATCTATAACACCTAGAATCATGTATTGACCGAATGCTGTATGATCTGGACTATTGTGCACTGTACGTCCACTATTCCCAGGTTGGAGACTGGATGTACCCACTGGTTGCAGGTTCCACACCAGCCTTGCGCACCGTCGATGGAGCTTACTTGTTCCCCGACAATAATACAAAGCAACCAGGTGAGGGTGGCAGTGAATTTTTAGCATGTCTTCTTCTTCTTCTTCTTCTTCTTCTTCTTCTTCTTCTTCTTCTTCTTCTTCTTTTTCTTCTTCTTCTTCTTCTGTTGCTGCTGCTGCTAAATTTCTTCTCTTCGAAACTCTCTTTTAAGAAACCAAATGTGTGTTGCCTTTATTTTATTTACACTACCGTATTATATTTAGTGATGCACTCATGTAGTTCACTGAATAGACGAGTACGAGTACCGGTAGGCCATGCATCACAGAAGGGGATTATGAGATGTTTGGGATGTATGGCCTTATTTCGTTTTGACAGACATCCTTTTAAAGCAGTATGCATGATGCAGCTTTGTCTGGGCGGTAAACAGAGGAGGTACGACCTCGCCATCCTTTCATATCTTGACTTCGTTGATATTATACTCTAAAGGAGAGATGTGATCAATACGTTTGGAATCAAGGAAGGTCTTTAACGTGCGCAACCAGATATCAGCCCGAAGACCACGAGCCTGCAAGGCTTTTATTTCATACCTGACAGGTCTAAAGGTAGTTCGGTGATTGAGGGGCATTGAATATAATGAAACATAACATTAACCTAGCTTCTGAACCAGCAGAAATGTCTAATTTTAATTTACGTAAAGCTCAGTTGGGTTTGAATTTGTAGGCAGGCACGAAGGCAGGCGCGAAGGCAGGCGCGAAGGCAGGCGCGAAGGCAGGCACGAAGGCAGGCACTTCTGTGATAATCGGAACGCGTAAAAAAGCCTGAAAACCCTAACATTATATAACTATTTTTGTACTATCTCACAGCGCTGTTCTCTACTCCAAGGTAGTCCTAAAATTTTTCTATTTCATGACCAACGATACTAGGTATCCCATAACTCACTTCTCTAACCATGGAAGCCGAGAATGTTTCTGAGTGTTCTCAGAGGGTCTGCTGGGATAATAATAGTTGTAAAGCGCATAGAGCATGCTCTTGAGCATGGATATGCGCTATATAAATGCAATTATTATTATTATTATTATTATTATTATTATTATTATTATTATTATTATTATTATTATTATTATCTATTTTGTAGGTACATCGAGGGCTCTCCTGGTCTAGAGGTTACGGTTCTTGCCTCTCATTCAATAAGTCCTGGGTTCGAATCCGGACAGCGACGGGGAAATTTTCACCTCTAAAAATTTTCTCCTTTCACCTCCTTTCCTGCTCTCTATCTAAGTTCTGTCGTCTTCGTCTCCACTGTCTGCTCCCTCCCCCCCCCCTCCTCTGGGCGCCGGACACTCTTTCTGCAGCCTTTCTACTGCTACTCCTCGGCTCCTTCTCACTGCTGTCTTTCATCTACACCTCTGATCTTATGGTAGGTGAGATCTTACACCTAGCCTTCTTGGATATAGGCGAAAAATTTGCGCACGTTAAAGATCCCGTACCCTACAGTCCTACAGCCATGCTATCAGAAAAACAGTGAGAAGAATGTGACCATTAACCTTTGAAATCATTTTCATGGTCAATGCACAAGAAAGAATGAGAGATAAGATAAAGACGACTGATGTTTGAGGAAAGAAGGAGAAAACCACACCAGAGCACCTGCCAACCACCCACACACTAATGTTATGTAACAATGCCACTAATACTCCACATCTGTGGTAATTTTTCTTTTAAAGTTTGTTTGCAATCTTCACCATGTGCCTGTTGGCTGTGCGCTTCGTTGTCGCATGCAGAACGTGTGAGTTCGATGCCTGTTTGGGGAAGTGTCGTATGACATGCATTAAGTACTATTTGTTAGGATATTGTTCCCTTTCAGCCCTGGTTCGCCCTGGAAGAGAGGGTCGAAGCAGCCTCTCTCTTAAATGATCCAGATAGTGTCGATAGAGGGTGTGAAACATGGACAATATTTCATTAGATTTTTACATGTCAGCTGTGATGGCCATCTTTCCTATGCAATGTGTGCATCTTTCCACTGCAGGTTCGGTAGTATGCCTCAAGCTGCCCGAACGTCTGGCTGAGCGGAAGCGAAGCAGATTTGAGCGTCTCATCGAGTCGTTCACTGCCCTGGAGCTGCAAAGGGACCACTCTCGCCACAACCGGCAGGGGCATAAGAAGTGAGAATGAGAGTTGCTGTTACTGGTATCGAGTGTCTTCAATATTCTTTGTTTCTTGATTCAGCGTGTTCATAGTGGGCTAAAGTGCTATCATAGCTGGAGCTGGTGCCTTCTTCTATCACCATGGGCAATTTATGACCCATCACATTGGTTTACAAACGTGTCTGATTAATGATTTGTCTGAACATGAACTAGTCATACACTTCGTATTTGATGATGATGATGATGATGATGGTGGTGGTGCCGTCGGCGACGGCGACGGCGACGGCGACGGCGACTATCTACATATTAGAACTCCATGAAGTAATAATGTGCAAGTAGCTTAAGGACTCCATGTGGTGGTTATCCGAGTTTCAAAGTCGCAAAGTTCACCTCCAACAGAATCCAAAGTTGTTTTCAAAAAGATGTTTTATTTTTTTTAAAGTGGACGACGTGTAGTATTTTGAGTTGACTTGCACAAGCTCAAGTAGGTGAAAACATTTTTAGTCTTGCTGATTTGGTTCAAAAGTTTTAGTCGTTTGAATTGGGAAGTAAGAAACGCAGTTTTCAGAAAATTGAGGTTTTTGCCTGATACCTCTCTGAACAGCTGAGTTTGTCAAATGACTTATTGGGTCTTTTACTAATTTTTCCCCCGCATTTCTACATTGCTGATTTTAGTGGGAAACCCCATGTTTATTTTTGGTCTATGGGTATGAAGCACATGTTATTGTGGATAGCCATTTGACGTAGTGAATCACAAGTGTATCTGAGCTGTTGGGCATTACATTGCCTACTGTGTAAATAATAGGGTTAGATTATACTGTGTCTGGTTTTGTCACTCTTACTTTTTATCTTGTGGTGTGGATGCTATGAGATGAGCCATGTAGGCTTTTGTTTTAATGAACATGTTTCGATGCCTCCATCGACACAATTTAGTACATTAATGAGGCGGGCTGACTGGGCCCATCCTGACTGAGAGTGAAAGGTATACAAGATCCCAGTAGAAAACCCCAGCAGATAATTGATTAAAATTCTCCCCACTCAGGAATCGAACTGTGTCTCCTGCATGCGACGGCAAAGCGCTTCACCGCCACTTCACAGACACTGGTTGTGTAGGCTTTGCTTTTGTTACACGTTGTGGTTTATGTCCACTGCAATAGTGATCGTGCAGGGTTCCCTTCACTTTTCAATTGTTTGGCAGACAGGAGAGTGGTCAGTTGCCACTATAATGTCGTTCATTTACTATTGCAGATTTTTGTGCGTAAGTATGTAAGTGTAGGTATTGGCCTCTTTTACTCTCTCTTTCGTTTGTTTGACGGAGTAAAGGGAAGCGCGATAGCACAATAATGATCCTTTAGTGCAGAGGTATTGTAAGTAAGGCAATTCAGAAAGAAACACTAGAGGGAAAAAAGAGCAGAGGAGTAGGACTTACCAGTAGTGGTGCCTTCCACCAACCACCTGCTTTTCTCGTTTGCTTCCTATCCAGTTTTGTTGTAAATCTGTAGCTGTAGTAATACATAGTGTCGAAGTTGGCCCTGGAGTAATTAAACTCCCTCCCCTGTCCACTGTGTTTTACTCACAGCCCACCACAGTACGGCACATGTAAACTGAGTGAAATCAAGGCGTCGAGCAACTCTGACAACATCGTCACAGGTACATATTATGTATATATATATGTAATGGACTCTCCACCCAGTCATTGGTGTACATGTATTGTAGGAGCAATAATAATTTTATAATCGATGGTGACGTGTAAGAAATACAAACCATAGTATATTTTTTAATAGCTTCATATGATGGTTATAAAAAAAAAGATAACGTTATTTTATTACCATTACTCTTACGTAGGGTCAGTCAATGACCGCCTTGAACTAAGAGTCTTATAGCTCTGACGTCACAAAGGGCGCACTTTCATTTACAAGGCTGCGCATAATTGTTTTCATTCCGATTGTGACGGAAACGTTTCTTTGTATTCAGTGACGTGCTAATAATTATAAGGTACCTCAGAGAAAAAAAAATCAAATTGTCTGAATGTAGATTAAAAAAAAAACTGGATCAGAAAGAGCTTTAAAAAACGATGAAAGTTATCGTTTAAATCATTAGAATCCGACAGTGAATAAAAACTTTATGAAGGTTCAGATTCATTCAAAACGTAGAACATTTCACCCAGCCTGCAAAACAAAGAAAAAAGCAGGACTTTGAACAGTCACACAGTCATGTAATGACAATACACAAACTTATTTATTATGTTTTCTTGAAGCCAAGGACGATATTGCTGCATACAGAGACTAAAAAAATCATTGGGCTTATAATTTTGATTCTAAACCCATAAAATTGTATGTAGTATGTAGATAGCTTTTCAGTGAACAATTTTTACTTGCTGTATCAAAAGAGGCCACTTCCAGAGGCCTGTTGCTCGCAAAGTTATTATCCTGTAAAGTCAAAACTTTGTAAAATCGTTGATAACAATGCAGGGTACAAGCTTATTATATTATTATTATTAATTTTTTTTTTGCAAGCATAGGACAGAATGTTTGAAATATGCCATCGTGAAAATTAGCAGATATATATAGTAAGCTGAAGGAGCAACAATACTGGTAGTTTCCCCTGATAACGGTTATAACAGGACTTGCTTACAACAGGGAAAAACTGCCGGTTCTGTCTGTCCTGTAAATACTACGAGTTTGACGGTACCATGATTCGAAATAGGAAAGACCACCGAACACAAACGATTATAGATTTCCTTTAATTTGAAGCCTGGGAGAGAAATGGCTTGCATTTGACACAAAATCGACTCTTCGCCCCTCTCATGTGCACTTTTCCAGTTAGGACGCAAAGCGCGAGGAGGGGGTGGGAGTATGTTTCACAACAGCATGCTTCTGTAGACCAGAAAAGCACAGATTCCATTTATGTCATACACCCCAATATGTACGTATGTAGGGAAAAGATTTGCTTTTCAGTTTAATCAATGCAAAAATTGTTTTCTAAAAAAAACCCCCAAAACCCAAAACAACAACAACCCCCCCCCCCCCCCCTCCCCCTAGCAATTTCTGGTGATTTCTTTTCCAACTTCGTTTTTCTTACAATATATTTTGTCACTGTGTCATTTTGCCTGCTTTTGAAATAAAGAGGGTGACCTTCCCTCTTTAATGGTTTGAAAAAAATTAGTCATTTGCGTTTTCTCCTGGTCTACGGGTTTTAGACCGTTTGAATAACCCTATCGGGTACGCTCCGAAAAACTTGGTGACCAAATGCACTGAGCGCGACAATCCACCAGTGGACCCTGTTGTCGTTTTCCTTATAGGACTAGGAATTAATTGCTCTCAGTGGAAAAAAAAAGAAACAGAACAACATTCATGTATTTCTAAAGAAGAAAGAACACCTTGCTGAACACGAATATAAAATATATAAGTTTCCTCTTATATGTCAAGACTAGATATATTTTGTTGAAAAATGGCACGAATCTGACACCAAATCGACGCTTCGCCTCGCTCGCGCGCACTTTTCCAGGGCCAAAACTTGAATTGTTGGCTTACCTATACTATAAATTATGCACATTCATACTTCTGAGCTGTGTGTGATGATTCGTATTGTGCCAGAACATAGACTTTGCCATCTTCTAACTGACTGAGTTGTACGGTCCTTATCAAACTAATGCAAATTTGCCCTGTAACACCGTCAGCGAATTGGCCGTCAGATTTGCACACTAAACTCGACGCACGACATCCACTCAGTGGCTACTTGATAATCCTTCTCACACACGCATCTACGAATTTGGTCTATTTTTAGCGTTTGTCGCTGATTAACTGATTTGCTCCTGATTTGAGCTGAGTATGAAAATGCTTTTTAGTCTTTAGCCAATATTTAAAGAAAAAATTGGAATTAAATTTTAAAGTCCCCTGGAGAAATGTCAAAGGAACTGCATCACCTCGGCCTGTCAGCAAAATATCCGGCTTCGCCAAGATATTGGCCCAATGACCAAAAAGGCTGGTGGGCGCCAGTAGTAAGGCACAAACACTCTCTCACATATCTTCTCCACCCACATCTGTGCTCATAATCATAAAAATATAATATTAATATGCTTGCAATCCCAAAACAGGCTCACAGACACGTGCATGATATAAATGGTTACAATAATTGTGAACATTAATAATATCGTTAAGCTAGATACGTATTCAGTATCCTGATTGTAACCCAATGATATTCTGATATTGCCTGCTTTAATTTATATTAAAGGTCATGCTACAAAGGTGATTAAGATGGTAGGAGTTTAATGGATGATGGCAAAATTTCTTTGTGTAGATCTTTCTTTGTTACAGATCAGAAACCTAAGTCTTTTACTTCTGAATTATATTTTTATTTGAGGGAATAACGTTATACCGTCAGCCCCACTGTACCGCTAACGTCTTGCTCATCCTAAAGTAGGTGGTATAACATAACAGGTTTGACTTATAATATATTCCGATTATTATATAATGGGACCTTTTACAGTATACATCTAACTCTTTAGTCAGTTGTTATAAAAGCAAATAGTCAGCACAAAAATTGAAATAAAAAATCTCACCCGACTAATATTTTTATAGTGTAGACATAACACTCCTCGGTCCGCACTAAAAAAAAAATAATCATTGCCCCCCGCCCAAATATATTATCTTGTACCATACATATACAGATACATATGGATCTTATCTATATATATATATATATATATATATATATATATATATATATATATATATATATATATATATATATATATATATATATATATATATATATATATATATAAATATATATATATATATATATGTGTGTGTGTGTAGTATAATCCGCTTATATCGACATGTTTTGGGAAGTGGATTTGATGTCGATATATACAAATATCATAAAAAGTGAAAATATAAAGCCAAAGAGGAAAAAACAAGGGGAGGTCGGCGGTAAAAACACAACACTACTTTTTAAAGCTGGCTGCTTCCCTTGATTCTTACACAACTACACAGTGAAACCAAAAACTAACAAGAGGCAGAGGGGAAAAGGGGGGGGGGAGTGGAGTTACGGTATCAAAGACCGAGCAAAGCGAAGCGCACACTACACACCAGGGTTACCACTCCTGGGTTTTTTAACCCAGATCTGGGTATTTCGACTTGGGTCCAGGGTTCTGGGAAGGTACAAGGGAAATTTGAGTAAATCTGGGTTCTTGGCTCATTTCGTTCTTAATACAATGATCACATAGCCTACTGTGTTATTATATTGAGATTAAGTAGGCCACTTACATCGTAGGCTAAATTACATGTGTTGTCATTAAAATCTGGCCTACTGCACACGCTGTAAGCAATGTTATTTTCAATGTTGGAGTATTCTGAAAATTGCTTATTGAAGTTGAAAATTAATTAACTTAAAACATTTTTTTGTTGAATAAAATTTTTTAAAATTTTTTACCTCAGGCCTTTTTTCCCTTATATAAGTCATGTGTCTGGGTTTATGGACTGAAATCTGGGTTTATTTTGACACAAATTTGGCCGGATCTGGGTTTGTGTCAAAATAGAGAGTGGCAACCCTGCTACACACCAGCGCATACTTTGTTGTAGCAGCCTTGTAGGCCTGTTTGCGGCCGCTTGACGGGGAAAATGGAAAGGTGAGGCACTGACTCTGACACTTGCCAGCAACAGACTGAGAATGAGAATGGGATGGTGAAGGGGAGTGAGGGATCGGAAAAGGGGGTAGGCAGATGATGCTCAGCACGCGAGACACTCACGTCTGTGAGGCATTGTACTGTGCCGGAGACTACACTATGTAGGCCCTTCATGACCTACTAAAGCCTGGTGTGTCGAATAGGCTACTTGGTGGGTATGCGGACTTAATGAAAAACGAATGCGTTGACCGTTAGCGTGGCTTCCCCCCCCCCCATTTATGTTCGTGGGCTTCGCCAGGTACCCAGGAAGCATGTCGATAAAGCAGAGTGGACCGAAAAAAAGTCGATATAAGAGAAATTGTTCAGTGAAGATATTGAAGGAAAATTTTCGTAATTGGAAAATATGTCGATGTCAAAAAGTCGATAGGCTACATCGGCTGTCGATATAAGTGGATTATACTGTATAACAGGGCAGAGTTTTTTGTGTTAATTTCTCCCCTACCGTTGGACTCAGTAGCTGAAGGGTGCATCGTTAGCTCGTGTTAAGACCCTGGTTTAAATCCCCAAATGGGTGTTCTGAACTTAGATTGTTTTGGAAAGTTTTGAGGCTCTCCACCCGTTTGAGTCTGTCCTATCGGAGATGGACTTAAAATCCGGAGTTCCTGCCTCTGAAATAACCTTATAGGGTTGATATCGGCATTTAAATCTATGCAATCTCCAACACAGGGGCAGAGTGGATCGCCTGGGGCATTGAGAAAACCGCTGAGAAGGTGGGTGACCTCATCAGAGTCGGTTCCGAGAAACTACGAGAGCAGATACCTCCAGAGTCTACTGAATGCAATGTTGACCCAGGGATGCAGATGGCCATGGCCGTTGCCAGAAAGACCGCTGAAGGCGTGGCTGATTTCACGGGATTCATGGGTGAGCTGTACTAGCTTCTTCTTCCTCCTCCTCTTTATTCTTCTTCTTTTGTGTGCCAAATCTGAAACGGACACCGGCACTTCTTGTTCACTACTCATTACTCAGCTGGGATGCTCTTATTTAGTTATTATTACACATACAGTTTTTCTTAGTCGACCGTCAGTTCTTCAAGTTCTCCAAGTACGTTTAGCCTTGGTCTTCCTGTACCTTTTTAGTCATCTATTTTTTTTCAGTGAGAGAAAGGTGTCTACTGTATTCTATCGATTCAAGTGTCTAGAGACTGCATTTGTCTCTTCCTTACATCATGTAGGTTTTTTTTTGTTAATGACTGTCACATGCTGGCTTCTTTCAGCACCTCCATTTTTGATTTCTTTTCCTTCATAAATTTCTCAACAGTCTTCCACAAGAAACTTTATTTCTGTTACCTCAGATGTGTATTCCAGTGTCTTAAGTAATTTTCCTACATGTTTAAGCAAAAAAAAGCTTAAAGTTAAAGCCCTCACTTAAGATTTTTTTTGGTGTGCATTTTCTGTTTTTCGGGATTGGACTCATTTTGTGGATCTATCTTTAATTAAGCTATTGCAATTCTTCGGTAAAGTTTTATTTCTGTGGTACATTCGTCATCAGATGTAATGACAGGGCCTATGTTAGATATTTGAATTGTTAGACTTGTTTGACACATGTATTGACAATCATTAATGGTAGTCTCACTTTTGCTAACAAAATAACCTTTAGAGCTATTTTTAAGTATGGAAATCTTCGATGGCAGGAGTTTAGGAGAGGTTTTCCCGTAAGTTACAGCCCAGCTCTATTCAGGTCATACTCACCAGATCCTGGCAGATCATCTGTGGGAAAAGTCACATGCAGATCAATTAAATTTATGTGTCCAAGGTGGTGTGCACCCTCCCCCGCCCTCCCCCCCCCCCCCACCTCCCTCCTCCATACTTCCTACGGCACAGTGCTTGAATTTTGAAAGTCAATTTTTTTAGTGTCATAATGCCATAAGCGCTCCAAACGACAGTTTGTGAAAGATCTTTAACCAGGGCCACCTGAAAGAGAAAATTGACTTTGGCCACATAAATAGATCAACTGAACTAGAGAAGCTACAGTGCTGCTGTGTTTTAGAAAGACAGAGGGAAAGAAGAGCAGAGGAAGACAGAATACCACATACACAGATGGCCTGAACAAATTTGCAACAAATAACACAATTTAAAAAACAAACAAAAACAAACGTGATATAATCAAGAAGACCGATAGAAAAGGGAGGAGTGGGGTACAACTACTATGATCGTCAATGTCTGCTCCAGACCAGATACCTTACGAAAAAGAAGATTGCCATAAAACTTTTCATCAGAATACAAGCAGCACACACACACATACAAACACACACACTCATACACACACACACACAATGCCCAGCAACTCTCTCCCTCTCCCGTAATTCCCATTCACTGTGTCTGGCGATGATGCCTGTACGTGTATCAGTATCCTGTAGCCAACGTCTTACAGTTTTCCGTACCATTGCGCATACATGTGTATGTCATACATATCCAGTGGCTGCACTGGGAGAGGCGACCATGTTTGTAGGACGCCAGCTGGCCCCTCACGTCCGCCGTCAGGGGGAGAAGTACTTGCCTGAGCACATGAGCAGAACGGACCCCTGGACAGGCAAGTCTGAACTGGATGATTTGGCGGAGAAGACAGCCTCGGGAATCAAAGGTGAGAGCCAGTCTGAGTCTGAGATTGAAAGGTGAGCTGGTGATGAAAGTGAGCTGGTGTGAGGCTGAAGGGTGAGTTGATAATGAAAGGTGAACTAGTTACTAGTGTGAACCTGAAGGGGAGCTGATGATGAAAGGTGAACTATTTACTATTGTGGGTGTGAGTCTAAAAGGTGAGCAAGTGATGAAGGCGAGCCAGTTTGAGGGTGAAGGGTGAGTTGATGATGAAATGTGAACTTAGTTACTAGTGTTAGTGTGAAACTAAAAGGTGAGCTACTGTTGAAGGTGAGCCAGTGTAAGGCTGAAGGGTGAGCTGATGATAAAAGGTGAACTAGCTACTAGTGTGAATGTGAGACTAAAAAAGGTGAGCTAGTGATGAAGGTGAGCCAGTGTGAGGCTGAAGGGTGAGCTGATGATGAAAGGTGAACCAGGGTGAGACTGAAAGTGAAAGGTGATCTAGCGGTTAGTGAATGGGAGAGCCAGTTGATGATTGAAAGATGAACCTGGGAAAACTTAATCCAGTTCCACTGTTCCTTCCCCTGTAAAAGTAGCTACGAACAAGGGTAACTGAAAGGTGAGCTGGTGTGAGACTTAAAAGAAACCTGATGATGGAGAGATGAGACTGTGTGTGAGTGTGTGTGTGTGTGTGTGTGTGTGTGTGAGAGAGAGAGAGAGA
>NW_004797804.1:42271-70693 GCF_000002075.1 Aplysia californica
GAGAGAGAGAGAGAGAGAGAGAGTAACGCAGTGATGGAGCGGGCCCTAACATTAGTAACATGCAATAATTATTACCTTGTCCAAAACCTTTTTCGTGGGTACTTGGGGCAAGGGAAACTACCCATGAATAAATTCCGCTGGATTAGTCCACATGTGCTTACTTCCCTTGCATTCTGATTTAACAGGGATCTGATATAACAGTACTTTTTCTCTGGTCCCACCATCCCTGTTGTGATATCAGGTTTCCACAGTAACTGGATTCTGACCAAACGGTCTTAGTGATTCAAAATAGCCAAAAATGTCAGATAAAACCTTGTAATTTTAAGGTAGGGCCGTGTTGTGAGAAATTACCCTGGTACTCGTAACTGACGAAGGAAGGATTCTAATAGTACAATCTATAACTAATAACTTCGACCCAAAATATCGCATACACACAGTGATGGCCCTTGATAATGATATATGTGTATTGGGTCAAGTGGGGGACGTTACATTTACAGTAACAGTTGACTACACTTGTGTTGAACTCGCTTGAGTCAATTTTCGGTTAAGTTGATCTTTTTCTCAGGTCCCAGCACCTCTTCTTCTTTACAGATCCCAATGGTCAAGTTGAACTTCGGATGAGTTGAGTTAATCTTTTTTTCATTTCCCCGTCATCAATTCATTCGTAGTCGTCTGTACTATTTATAACCATACCATCACAGTCCTCTGCTGTCACTGCTGCAGGTTTCTGCACGGTCTACGCAGCCCTGGATTCGGCAGCAAGGTCCATGGGGAGGAGCCTGGCCAACGAGACTGTCCAGGTGATGCAGCACAAGTACGGCGCTCAGGTGGGCCAGCTGACCGAGAACGCAGTGTACACAGCCGGCAGCGCCCTGCAATGTGTCTACAACAGAAAATGCCTTGGGGCCAAGGCTGTGGCGAAAAGGGTAGCCAGAGACACGGGAAAGGCAGTGGTGGAGGACATAAACAAGTCTCCCCAGCACACGTCTTCTTATTGTGGATCTTTCTATAAATTGTAAAATGTGTCACGGCGCGGTGGAATCAGCTCGTCAATTTTTAGGCATATGAATCTATTGGTATCATTCTCTTAAAGCTTGTTCATTTATCTTGCAGTTGGTGAAAAAAATCTATCTGTCTTGAATAGAAGAAGGTAGGGGTCACCTGGTGTCAGAGGTAAAATTAGCGGCCAAAGTTTGGTGACTTCCAAAGCTTGAGTGTGATTGGAAACTGTAAATTTACATTCTTTGTGCCTTTGATCAGCGTTTGTGAGTACAAATCCACTCAGAATGTGTTTTTAAATGGACATAAACAGTACAGCATTAGGAGAAAAAAAAAGAAAATTCGAAAAAAAGCCAAACAGCCCCAAAAATGCCGGTTTATTTGATTTCATTAATTTAACAAGCGCCTGATTTCACCGCGATGCCTCATAAATGATTGGAGTTATAAACCTGGAATGTAAGATTTTCAGGAGAGTGAAAAAACTTCCTTTCTTAACTTTTAAAATAAATGTATTCCTTTCTTTAACCCTTTTTGAACCATACAGGCCTGAACCGGCCTACTTGTCACGTTGTCATACCATTTTTACCGGCCTGACACACCCGCACTTTATAGTGCAGGCCTAGAAATGAAAACATTCCACTTTAAAGTGAGATGCTGACGTCCTAGGTCCTTGTACGTGAATTTTTTGTTTTTGAAATCCATCGCTTAGACCAAAATCATACGCAAATTCTTTGCTTCACACCCTGAACCTCCTAAAAAAAAAACCCTGAAAATAATTCGGTTGTGGGAAGCCATCAGGTGGCCGCCATTTTGGTTCTGCTGTGCTGACCTGCTGACCTATTTAATTTATGATGCAAAGAGGGTTAAACTCTGTTCTAAAGGTAATGTTTTGGCTTTGGCTTTAGCTATAGCCCCACGCACAGTCACATGCAGTCTCTCTCTCTCTCTCTCTCTCTCACACACACACACACAGTGGTCTTCCCCTAAGAACAGTCCGTGTAAGCGTAAGAACATGATGCTTTGCCTAACTGCTGTACATGTATATGCTTTTTACTGTGTGAAGGATTTTTCTCTCTATATATACAATTTGCTGCTTTAAAAACCTTTCAAAAATATCTGTCCCTCTGGTTTTATGCACCCCGCATAATTTAGCGAAATTTGTTCCTTTTTTGAGTAATTTCTGATTATTTTCCTTTATCATTCTTTGTTAAAATTAACAGAATCGCATACTTTCACATTTTTGGGCTCAGTTTGCATAATTTCATAATTTTTTTGCATAAAGGCGGGTACAGAAATATAAATGAGCCTGCGAACTCGGTTTAAAATCAGGGCAATAAACCTTTCTGAGCTGCTTTGCCATACTCAGTGCAGGTTGGCGAGAATGGAGACGGGGTGGTGTCAGCTTGCAGGCAATTAAATCAACACACTACGTCATGTACTAGTAGTAGTATGTACACTCACTTTCACAGAATGTTTTCTCTGTAATCTTGGGCACATATGTGAGCTGTGTTGAGTGGTTTAGCTGAGAAAGAAACCAGTGGCTGGGGAAATACAATGTATCATCGTGTGTCCAGTAAGTGGATGGAAGAAAGAGTGGGGGGGGGGGGCATTTCTCCAATTAGCCTATCAGGTGACATCTAGGTCTAACTAAGTCTAAGAATACGTAAAAAGGGTGGTTGATTCAATAATTGAATATCCACCAATCAAGAACGTAGATCTAGCCTTTTTTGTTACCGAATTAAATGCCAAACAATAGATCTACGAACATTTCCATGATGACATGTTACTATAAATAGAACTCCCAGTTCAACTCTTCACGGCTTTATTTTTTCACTTTGTCGATCAGAGATGCTTAGATTTCGATGCATTTAGAATAAATAAAGTGTTCTTAGTTGAAAAGACAGCAAAAATACCACCACGAAGCGATACATTTGTATAGATCGCAATTAATTCACTATGAGGTGGGGAAAATGTAGGTCGGCGTGATTCCCACCAAACAATAACAATCCAACCACACGGCAAGAGGTGGCCGATTAGTCTTATTTTTCAAAACACGATATTCATAAGTATCCTAAAAGAAAATTATGATAATACTTCCATAAATTGACGTCATTAACAGATCTATCTAATGTTTCTTTTACTGAACCATCATTATAATCGTCTGCTGGTTGGGTCAAGTCAGAGGGGGTGGCATTGGGCGATGGAACAGCCGCAATGGCAGAATGACGATCTCCCGAAAGTGGTTGCTACCCCACTTCAGAAAAAGTAATATTTATACTTCGTGGAACGTAGTTGGCTTTTTTAAACACATAAACTTGATGGTAGAGATGTCTGGGAATATGATCCTGGCACGGATAGCCCGATTTGTGTCGAATTTCATATTTTAAAATGCTTTCTTCGTCTTTACATCGTACCATTCAAGCTTTCCGCTCGAAATAAAAACATAAACACATTCCCCGGAAATTCTCCTGAAATCCCAGATTTTTATGTTTCAAACCGCAAGAAAATTCGATGATTCACGACTGAGAAATCGAAATTTAAAACAAGTACCCCCCCAAATCTAAGCGCGCAAAATTGCGAGACGGCCGAGTTTTCTCGTGTTAAACTTTAGTCAATTAAAAACTAAATATGCAATCATAAGTATCAGTTTCTCGTTCACCATGGAGAAGGAAAGACACAGAAAACAGTGGTATAATTTTTATTAGTGTTTACAAAAATTAAAACCAGCTAATAGTTGGATGAAGTTGTCCAAATCTGGCTCCAGCCGTAGCTGTCTGCCTGGAAAACGGCTCGCCTGCGGTACCTAGTTGTTAGGAAAGGATTAAGTTTTATTCAATTGTGACCCAAATGTAGCTTTCACATGAGATGCTTACATTTTAATATTGAGTAGAGCTACTTTTTTAATGTAGCCACCTTCAAAATCGATGCATGAGAGAATGTATGCCCCCCTTGAAAAAATACACGTTAAGATTTTGGAGTCAAGTTTTGACCGTGGATTAAGTCTTCGTCAAAATTGTTGCTGGCTTAGTGTCATTTGAGGGGTCCAAAGAGATCGTTGTCAGAAGGCGCCAGATCAGGACTATGATGGGGAGGAAATTTTTATGGCAAAACCTCCCAACTATACTTTTGGAATCTGACTTTGGTCATGTTTGTGATTTGCGGAGTAGCTTAATGCTGCTGATATGAGTGACACCTTTGCTCAGTTGTCCCGGTCTCTTCCGTCGCACCCCCCAGGACGGTGCAACTGACTGAAGTGTCTTTAGGCCATTCCCAAAGGGGGGACATTTCTCGTTCTAGTTCTAGTGCACAGTAGAATTGTAAATGGGCTGATCTAACAATGTCATGCCTGAACAACAACAGGGAACTGCTGCTTTTTCGTTCCTAATCTTTAATATCGTAATTTTCCTCTTCTTCTTTTGTATGTTTGTCACACTCTTGTGACTCCCTATTTCCGGGGTGCCTTGATAGTCGAAGCAGACTTTGTACTGCTGAAGCTAGAGAGGTGAGCAGAGTAAGTCTGATTCCCTGTAAAGACTTCTCTGTTGACATCCACCACTTGGCGCTCATATGACCTTATTCAGGTCCGAGCGCCGTAAAACCTCTACTTAAACTAAAAAGCACCACCTCTCTGTTTGTTGAGTGTCTTACAACTTACAGTAGCAGGCAGCATTGACAGTTTGACCTTGTGGTAGAAAGTCTACTAACACTACACTAACACAATGCCTTTTGTATCCCAGAACACAGATGCCATCAATTATCCAGCCGAAGGCTGCACTTTGAATTTGAGCTTTTTGGCCGGAGGTGATATTGGATGTTTCCATGTCACTAAGTCTCTCTTTGTTACAGGTGTCCTGTAATGAGCCCACGCGCATGTCTCATCACCCCTGATTATGTTGTCAAGAAAGTTTCCGTTACCTCTACCAAAGTTCCCATCTGGTCAAACAGCGTTGCCACCCCCACCCATGCATTGTTCCAGAAGTGTCTGAGCAGATGCCCGCTAAGGTTTCTCTTTGCAACTCTGTGCTCTTCTGTCAATTTTTGAAAGTCCCACCGAGCCACCACTTTGCTGGGTAATCATACTTTGAATTGTAGTTGGTGGGGGTCTCTAGTGATAGGGCAATAGCAAACATGTTTTAAAAAAAAGTACCATAAGTGTTTAATGGTGCTCGCAACACTGCATAAGGCTCATAAGGTCATACTGTATGAGTGTGCGGGACACATTAAACATTTTCATCAGTTGGCAGGAAATTTTGAATTTTGCCCGAGTGGCGACCTGAGCTTACTCTTATCGATTTTAGACCACAAAGGGATCTTTCACGTGCACAACTTGCACACAGGACCTCCAAGATTTTTTGCCCTTATCCGAGAAGGCTAGGTGTCAAATCTTACCTATCTTAAGATCAGAGGTGTGACTCAAAGACAGAAGTAAGATTAGTAAGAAGGAGCCAAGGAGTACCAGCAGTAGGCTGCAGAAAGAGTCAAGAGTCCAGAGGAGGGGGCAAAGGAGGTGACGGGATGGGGGCACAAAGTGGAGAAGAAATCGGACGACAGAAAATTGTTTAAGAGCAGCATACCAATCAGCCCCATGCTGTTTCGTGACGTTGAAGTTTGTGGCCGTCCTGAACTCAGCTCATCCTCCAATTACACCAGTGATATAGATGCATGTACATGTATTTCTACTTATCTCATCATTGTTATATATATTACGGCCATTCATTTTGATTGAATTTCAGATCGACTATTCCCTTTTGCTCTCAGTCTCAACACCAAACAACAGCTCAAATTTCAATGGTAGCTGCCATATTTGTTGTGTTGTCACAGCAAGTTGAGCAAGATGCACTCTTTTATAAAATAAGTGCAGTAAATGAGTGGAATGGTGCATGTAAAATGTATCTACAATATACCGGTACTGGTTCAGATTTCAAACAATACTGATATTAATTCGTCTTTTTACTTTACTCTCCGAACAACCCTTGTATCATTCTCTCTCTTTCCCCTTCTTCTTCACTGTACCAGCTTATCTACTTTTGAAAAGACTTATTTGAATCTAGCAATAAAAATCTAGTCATAACATTAAAATTTAAAGTATTAGTCATATATATATATATATATATATATATATATATATATATATGGGGCAATTTTTAATTCAGATGTGCATGCTCATCATATCACTATAAAGTGTAGCATCAGTCAAGAAGAAGAAAAAAAAAAAAAATTACAGTGCAGGTTTAAAATGGATGACTGCCTTGTATAGCATTGGTCAATATACAGACTTCAACATAAGTTAAGGACCACTTGCAACACTCTGAGTGGTCTTCTTGGGTCGAAATGCACATGGGCGTTCTTGGACTGATCCAGTGGCTTGATGGCGCTGCCTCAGGCTGACAATGACAGAGTGTGACACTGCAAACCTTCTGGTAACTTCTTGGGCTCCAACTTTATCCTGCAGCCATGCCATAGCCCTGGCACGATCAAAGCCTCTCAGCTTTCGTCTTGATGGCACGTTGATGTGATACTGGATTTTGCCCAAACGCCGGCTTACATTGCCACCAAAGTTCGAGGCCGTACTTCCGTTTATGACGTGCACCATAAGTTTTAACTGAGGAATGTCCGTGGTGTCGCACACAAGTCGATAAAAAACAGCAAATTTGGCTAGAATTCCCGGAGGACTTCCGTGCAGCACGTGATGGTTTTGCTTCTTTTGGAAGCATTGCAGTACGCATTGGTAACCCATTAACACTATCAGAGCAAAATATTTTGAAACATTCCTTGCTGTCTTTTTTTCTGATTTTTTACAAATGAGGGCTGTCTGTCAAGGTGGTCCTCAACTTATGGTGAAGTCTGTACATTTAGATGTGAAACATGCTGACAAAATGAGTGACTTCTTGGATTCAAGCCTTATGGAGATAGACATCCTGTTTGTAGATGAACTTTGATGAAGTTTTTACAATTTAGGAAATAATTAATTAAAAGGCATGTTATACAGTACCAGTACTAAAAGAATAAGGCATCAATAGAAAATCTACAAATTTGACCCTAGTGTTGATTTTTCGCCATGCCAATATCTTCATTTTTGTGGATTGCGAGAAGTAACTCATTTTGTCAGCATGCCTCATTCTCATATATATTGCATTGTCATCCAAAGTAAATAGAACACTGAAATATCATGTCAAATTTAATATATGACAGTGTTGTATGAAGTACACACAAGATTGAAGTTGAAGACAGAAGTTTCGAAACACTAATAATTTTATGATCTGAAAAAAGAAGATACAGAACAGTGAAATACCATGTTACACACTACAGTTGTTTTGCGCCAATCAGTGTCCAATAACATTACTTTACATAATGTGGTAATCTCAGAAATTATACACACAACACTGAAATATCACGGATACACAATTTATACACTCTTTCTCTTTAATCCAGTTGACGGAGTGATCGTTAAACAAGAAGCAATTTATGGGTGTTGATCGACAACTCATTCATTGGAAAGAGAGAAATTCTACCACAGTGTAGTAAATAAAACGCTGATAATGAATATATACTTGTAATAATTGCTTTCAATAAAACGTTCTATGACAATCCCAATCTTATTTATTTTGCCGTTTATCAACAGTTATCCCACTTTGCTCTTTTTTTTTTGCGCTATGTCAACAACAATTACAATTTTTAGGAAAACTGGAAACAAGAAAAATCATTATTTAACTATTTTAAAAAATTCTCTTGTAGTATCAACAGAAGGCCTCACATCTATCTTTTTCCTAAATGCTGATGCACATTGTGTTATACTGAATCTGTGCTTTCCTGGTCAAGCAAAACATTTCGCTGCGAAGCCCGAAGATTTCTTTAGTCGTTGTATGGTTCAATATTGTCCTTGACTTCCAGAAGCCATAACAAATGGTTATGTTCATTGTCATTATACTATATGATTGTGTGATTGTTCAAGTTCAAAGTCCTAGTCTTTGCCAATTTTGCATGCTACATGAAGTTCTCTATATTTTGAATGAATTTGAACCGACATAATTAAAAAAATTTTTGGCCGATTTTAAGGATTTACACAGTTCATTTCACTGTTGCTTCAGCTCTTCCTGATCTAATAAAAAAAAGTCTACTTTCAGACAAATGGAATTTTTTCTTTTTTTCTTTGACTTTGTTGTACTTAGCTAGTAACAAGACCGTTCGTCTACACAGACCTTGACACAAATATAGCCTCGCTTCTGACCCTAAAAAATGTTTTATTGGAATTACATGAAGTTCAGCTAGGTTTGAATTCGCACACACCCAGAAAGACAGAGAGAGAGAGAGGGAGAGAGAGAGAGAGAGAGAGAGAGAGAGAGAGAGAGAGAGAGAGAGAGAGAGAGAGAGAGGGAGGGAGGGAGGGAGGGAGGGAGGGAGGGAGGGAGGGAGAGAGAGAGAGAGAGAGAGAGAGAGAGAGAGAGAGAGAGAGAGAGAGAGAGATTGGGGGGGGGGGGGGGGGGGGGGGACTCTCAGCTCTAAATACTTTATGTACACATAAATCTCCCCCCAAAAGACAACAACAACAACCAACAAACAAACAAAAAACAAACCACTTTTCAAGCACAGAGAATCATTTCCCTTAACTTTGGGCAATTGGGGCTATTTAACAGAGGAACCACCATTAACTCTTTGAAGAAGCGTCAGCGGCAGGGAAACCTACCATTGTCAGCGTGTCCGCTGACGATTAAACGTGTTTATATGTTAAACTAGTGGTCTAAGGTGGACAACCCCTTTATCATTGGAAAGTTCGTCCAAAGCCCTATAATTTGGATGACTTCCTTTATTTGCTTTTGAATTAGGATAGCTTTGCATGGCGTTTGTTTTAAGCCCATTGTTTCGCACGAAACGTCGCAGTTTCTATCAAAAATGGCAATCTCCATGTGATGTTCGATGCAGACTGAATAAGCTTTGGAGTTGTTTATAGATGATGGTGATGATGTGGAGTTAGAAGAAGAAAGTTCAGATGATAGTGATGATGAATCTGTACCTTTGGTTGTTCGATCTAGATCTACCTGACCCCCAAGTCTCATCTGGATTTTAAAAAATTTTCTTTTGAGGGCAACTACAGTGATCTTGCAGCCTTGATCAAGGTAAAACTGGTATTGTGAATGTTAATGATTGATTGATATTAGAGAAAAATAGAGGAATTGTATTTTTTAGAGGATAGGAAAAAATGGTGACCTGGTAAAAAAAAGAGCTAACAAGGGGCGTCACAGGCTATCGAAAATGGGAAAGTGGGCACGTCTTCAAAGAGTTAAACTTTATGCTTGTCCCAAGGGAGGTGGTAACCAGGTTTGACGGAACTGCGCAATCAGTCTCCTTTGTTCTATGATTGGTTTCTGCGGTCTAAACACCGGGGCATCTTCCTAGGGAGCCCGCTAACTTCTACAGGGTTTATACCATGAGGACCCATCCCGTCTTTGGGGGAAAAAAAGCAGAGATGTCCCCACACCCAAAAGTCTTTGACAGAGGAGGATGCTAAAGCAAACAAAATGAGGGAGACATTCTGTGAAATACTCTTCCCCGAGCGGGCATTGAACCCATGTCTTTTGCGTACTGGTGAAGACCCATCATCATGCGTATTAGTGAAGACCCATCATCATGTGTACTGGTGAAGACCCATCATCATGTGTACTGATGAAGACCCATCATCATGCATACTAGTGAAGATCCATCATCATGCGTACTGGTGAAGACCCATCATCATGTCCTCTGAAAGAAGGCTGAGATGTCTCCAGAGCTAGAAGCCTTTGACAGTTTCCGGTAGTTGGCTCTTTGTGTCGCTTGTCGTCGCGTCACCCGCAGGTGGCATGGAGTACACAGGGTCCGCAGGTTGTCCAGGTCACACATCCCTCCACCTTGCCACACGGGCTTGATGTGATCCACTTGCCAGAACTAGGTCAACACAAACAGGGGAAAAAAAACAAATAAACATTGTCTTAATACACTTAATAATAAACAATCTTAATAATAAAAATAATAATAATGTGAATTTACACACTGCCTGATTCCTAGAGATAAACATTGCCTTATTATTAATATAAACCATCTTAATAATAAAAATCATTATAATCATGTGAAGTAACGCACTGCCTGGCTCCCAGAAGGCTGTAAGTGCTGTGATGTAATGATTAGGCTCTTCACTACAGCCTGCAAAAGACACTATTTAGTTTTTAGTAGGAGTTTTACGGCACTTGCAACACAATAAGGCCATATAAGTGCCGAAGAATAGAAGTATTACAAGAGAGTAACATTAACAAAAAAGAAGGAGCAGAGATAAGGGTGACAGATGTTTGATGGGAAAGAAGGAGCAAACCACACTAGAGCACCCGCCAACCACCCACACATGAGATATACATTGGTCATGTAGCCCCTGTTGTTAAGCACTATAGGCACTCTACAATACAGTGGAACTTGGATTCAACGAGGTCGCCGGGCCTGACCTAAAATCTCGTTGAATCCGAGTGTTCGTTATAGCAAACATGAGGTTTTGTGTAGATAATTACAGGCATTAAGCATGTAATGTATAAAGAGAAGTCACAGGTAGTGCCTGAAATGGCTGCATATTATGAGCTGTGTAAAAAAAGAGCCGATTCGTTCAATGCACACGGCTGAGTCATCTCGATTGTTCACCAAAAAGTTGTGTGGCTGTGTAGAGCCTAGCATAGGCAACTTTTGATTCCATAGACCAGTGCACAATTCATTATGTAGATCTACTTCAAGACTACCTTATCATTGTAATAATGATCAGTTGCCGAGGGGGAAAAAAGACTGTGACGCGTTTCTATCTGCGACGTTCAACGCCCGGAATGCTAGTGCCCCCCCCCCCTCTCTTGCAAGCACTGAAATCTTCTATGAGCAACTAATTGATTCCATTACATCAGTAACATTTTGCCGTCACACCTCGCCGATTGGAGATGTTTACCACCTAGTTTCTTTGGATTTCCCCAAAATGCCTTTGCTTTTGATGGCAAGAGTTTTTATTAACATGCGGATAACTTGAGAACGACAGTGGCGTGGTGGCGGAGTGGTTAGAGCGCTTGTCTCCAAAGCAGAAAGTTAAGGTTCGAGCCTCGGTTCTGCCACAGATTTTTTTTCCCGCCCCCTCTGCTCACCCACCTGTAATGGGTAGCTGACTTCGAGTTGGGGAAGTAAAGGACTAATTTTTTTATTTTTTTAAATTTCTAAAAAAATAAGTAAGATAACTGAAAAAGCATGTGATGTCGTGACTTTGATGGATTTAAAAAACATTTTTTTTAAAAATCCGTGGCCGAAACGAGGCTCGAACCTGGACTTTCTGCTTTGGAGACAAGCGCACTAACCACTCCGCCACCATGCCACCGTAAGCTACAGGCTTTAAAAATACTGCAATTGTGCTTTGCGGTCGTGTTGCCACCGTGAACGACAACTAAGTGGGAATCCCTCAATGACATCAAACAAGATGGCTGTTACTATAAATATCAGCCAATGGCGTACATCTGTCGTTCTCAAGTTATCCGCATGTTTTTTACTCTGAGCCTTGTGATTGTGATGACAAAGAGTTAAGAGCAGTGAATACAGAGTCGGAGAAATAAATGGGAATTAAGAAGAGGTTAGTAGATCCAGAGTTCTCATTATCTATTATCTATTTGTGGTGGCCGAATTTTGCTATTCAAAAGGCTTTTTAATGGCTGCATTGATCGACATGCGGTTTTCACGAAAAGATTCTTTAAAATAATCTCCAGATCATGGCGCCCTTCGTTTTTTCAGTTTTGAGACAGTTTTGCTGCAAAAAGCTAAATTTCTTTATTTCGCCGATCGCTTTTGTAGGCCGACGCCTCTGTCTCTGCAATTTTAGAAAATCCGGTGCCGAAGTGATATTTTGCGAGGCACATTTTGTTTCGAGAGTATAGATCTAGATCTACACCTTCTAATTTTTTGCATCTCTTAAGAATTATTTTTCCATTCCAATAGAGTGTAAATATAGTAGTCCTATGACTTTCAGTTGATGTTAATGCACCGATCATCCCTTTCATCGAAAGGGGGCCCAGCTAGTTCTAGTTATTTATGAATGAATCGCACAGAGCAGTTACCTGTCCTGGTGATGGTTGAGTGATAATCAATTTTTTCTGTTTGCTGCCGAGACATCGGAATGGGCTCTTATTGAGGAGCTCAGCCCGAACAACTAGGTCTTTCGTGCATCTGAGGAAAGAACCCAAGGCATTTTGTTAGGTAAATAAAAGCGCACTGACATGGTACTAGAATCCAAAGACAACAGTTCAAAATTTCTGAGCGATATAATTATAATTATAGAGCAGGGGTGTGCAACATTTTTCAATATTTTTTTTACTGGTGGGTCACATATTGGAGCAACAATTATGGCCAGTCACAATCCAAGTATGTAATCTAATAACACAGAGTGTATAAATTTTAATTTAAAAAAAAAAAGAAGTAAAGTAAGGGCCACACTGACTGGCCTAGCAGGTCATATTGTGGCCCACAGCCTGTTAGCCATTTGTTGCCCACACCCGATTTAGAGTTTAATCTTTCAAAATCTAAAGAAACCCACGGGATACGTCATAAACCTTTGATCCTGATTGTACATCACTACAAAACATGCCACCCAAGCAGCCGATTGTTTCCAGTGTCAAACTACGTCCGTTTTTTTCTTTTATTTCTCTCGTTGGCCTGAGCCAGACCCCCTAACGCAAAAGCCCTGGAATTTTTCAGTACCGTGACAAATTATTCCTAGCTTTGGTGCAACCGATATCATATTTTAAAAATTTATTTAAAAGGGCATGATAACACTGAGTGGCAACTAGACAGTGTTAAAGTTAGATTTAGACAGCTGCACATGACAATGTGACGTAGACTACACCCCTGATTCCAATTTTCGGGCTTTCTCCCGGTCATTTTCATTTTCATGGTGTTTTCGCAACAAGGAAGTCTGAAAATGAAATTCCTGTCTTTTTTCCCATTTTTCCCGGTTGGGTGGTAACTCTGGGATTTTATACTCTTCTTAAGAACACATAGATGGGAACATGCACACATACAAATTATACGAGTACCGTACATGAAAGTACACAAATACAACATGCTTGAAAGAACACATGCACAACACTCTTCTGAACACACACAAGACACACATTTGAGAATAGCAATATATGGACGTAGAGGTAGATCTAATACATGTTGGCCTACACAAAATACATGAAACACCCTCGTGAGAACACAGACCACACACATGACATTTGGGACACCATACGTTCAAATTAAGAAGAGATGTTAATCCCACATCATCAGCTAGCCTTTCAATTGTACTAAGCCCAAAAAGCTATATTTTTCAGGATAGAGAAAAAAACCTGTTCCATTCTTTCATCAATAGTAGCCTACCTACGTAATTTGCATATTTTGTTGCTTTTTTTTCGTTGAACATTTAGAATTTGAATTTCTACAAAATATTTCTTGAGCACCATCAACCGATGCCATAAATTAAGAGACTGCAATCTCACAAAGTTTCCAAAATTTTGGGCTTAGTTCATCTGAATGGCTGGTCCTTCAGAAAACACGTGTATACACAACACTGCTAGAAAAACACACAGGACATACTTGAGACGAGTGATGAAGCTGTGAGCATCCAGCTGACAGAGCTGGCAGACACCGCGCTGAATGTCAAAGAGCTGGTCACGGCAATAGCTGGCATGGGTCAGGATCTGGACCAAAACAAAGGGTGAAATTGCGAAATGGTACGGGTTTAATGCCGCTATCAACACTATTAGGTTATTTAAGAGGTGGGGCCTCCTAGTTTAACTTCTGTCTCCGAAAGGACCGAGCCAAGTGGGAAATTCGTGTAAAGTGCCTTCCCAAGGACACAACGTCGGACCGAGCTGAGGCTCAAACCCCCGAACCCGCAATCTCACGATCACGAGTCCGGTAGCCTAAGCACTAGGCTACCGACGCCACCAAAACAAAGGGGGCACTCTTATAAATAGTATGTTTCCAAATGAAGTCGACGTCGAACAAAACACAAATCGTTGGCCAGCTGTTCAGATGCTTGAAGCCCCAAATTTTTAATTTAATTTTTTAAAAATTGCAGTTTGCCGAAGAAACACTTTGTCAAAATCTAAATTGTAGATGTTGAAAAAATAAAAAAGCAAGAACCCCCCACAAAGTAGAGGTACAACTATTTAAAAAAAATAAAACTTTTTTTTTCTCTCCTGAAAAATTTTGCTCTCTGGACTTAGAACATTTGAACAGCTTGCTGACCAAGTAGGTTATTGCAAACGAGAAACACAAAAATCAGGGGCAAGAATAATGAAACAGGAAGGAGAGCAGGTAGAGATGATACACCTTATCATAGACCATGTTTATTACGTATTCATGTCTGCTATCCCGTCAGGTAGAACATCCTGCTAGTGTGCTGAGAGTGAGAGTATTCACAGTACTGTCCCCGGGGTTTTATGCACCCCGCATAATTTAGCAAAATTTTCTCGTTTTTTGCACAATTCCTGATTATTTTCCTTTACCATTCTTTGTTAAAATTAACAAAATCGCATAATTTCCACAATTTTGGGCTCAGTTTGCATAATTTCAGAATTTTTTTGTGCATAAAACTGTGGGGACAGACAGTACCCCTCCACTTCGAGGGGCTGGGGGAGATTGAGCTAAAAAGACATTGCTCTGCTCTTCTGTGTTTGTAAGGAAATTGAAAAACCATTTACACATGATAATAATTATTCTATTATAAAAGATATCGTCCTTTTATTTCCGTGTTACATGGTGTACATTTTTAGCCAGAAAATAAATCTGGATCGATAACAACAACAGCAAGAAAATAAACAACAGCTTAAAAGAATATGACTAGACAGTTAAAGCGGGTAATGAGCTGATAAGACCAGACCATTCCAAGCCAGAGTCAGGGATAAAGGCATATATTTTTTTATCCACGGAGAAGACAACAATAATACAAGCTGTAACTCCAACTATTCTAAACCAAGATACATCTACCAAGAAAAGTGTTTATCAGGAAATTCTGAAAGTGAAACTGAAACACTCACATAAACCAAGATACATCTCCCATGAAAAGTGTTTATCAGGAAGTTCTGGAAGTGAAACTGAAACACTCACATAAACCAAGATACATCTACCAAGAAAAACGCTAACAGAAAATTCTGAAACTGAAATGCTAACATACAGTGGAACTCGGATTCAACAGGTCGTCGGGCCTGACCTAAAATCTTGTTGAACCCGAGTGTTCGTTACATCTATAGAAAAACATGAGATTTTGTGTAGATAATTACAGGCACTGAGCAAGAAATGTATAAAGAGAAGTAACAAGTGGTGCCTGAAATGCCTGCATATTATGAGCTGAGCAAAAAAAACAAGACTGATTTGTTCAAATGCACGCCTGTGTCATCTCGATTGTTTGCAAAAAAGTTGTGTTGCTGTGTAGAGCCTAGCAGACGGCAACTTTTGATTCCATAGACCAGCGCACAATGCATTACGTAGGTCTATGTCAAGACTAGCTTATAATTGTAATAATGATCAGTTGCCAGGGGAAAAAAAGACTGACGCGTTTGTATAGACTGTGAAGTTCCATGCCTGGAACGATGGTGCCCTCCCCCCCCCCTCCCCAATAATGCACACACAGTCACATGTGTGCAGGCCTCCCATCCGACCCCGATGCACTCTAGAGTAGACACGTGCACGTGCCAACAACGTAGGTGTTGGTATGAAAGAAGGCTGCTGATTCAGATTGGTTGAATACAATCGGTTAAGTGAATGATTCACGATGTAGGTGCAATGGATGGTTTCCGGGAATAGATAAAGTTCGGTGTGGTAGAAAAATGAGCGAAGCCACGTCTGTTGGGGCTGTTCACCCTGGAAGCGACCTCGTTGAATCCGAGTTGGCTGATTTAAGTGTTCGTTGAATCCGGGGTTATTTTTATTGAATTAAAGAAGAACAAAAAAAGGGGAATCCATCTCTTTTTGTTCAATCCAAGTTCTCATGTTGAATTCAAGCTCGTTAAATCCGAGTTCCACAGTCTTTTTAATTTATAATTTACAAAACCCCGTACCATATTAACCCTTGGAACCCGAAAAACCCTCTGACCGGTTTGGAACTTATTCGATGCATAGCCTGATAAACCCTTTCACCGGTCTGGGAGTCCCGGATCCAAGTGAGCCTGAGCCAGGCCCTACTAGGCCTAAACGTGTGTGCAAAAGGAGTGGTTTGAACTGAGCCCCGATTGCAGAAGCCTGGCCAACGTTCACATCACTATGGGTCGTGAAAGACGGGAATGTGCTGCTGTCATTAACGACAATGATATACGACAGTTAATTGAGGAGCATTCCAAGCCAGAGGACCCAGTGATCTATACGAATGGACCGGTAGGGAGGGGTGAGAGAAGTGGATGGTGTTTTGTGTTGTACAGTGGGAACAAAAAGGTTCATGGCATGTCAGTGGCCATAGAAAGAACAACTTCAAGCATGAAAGTGGAGATTGAGGCCGTAACAAGAGCGCTTGCATGGCTTCATAATACAAGACCAAGAAAACTCATTTCATCATTGTCACGGACTCCCAGAGCATCTTGCGAAGGGTTGAGAAAGGGCTTCTTCGGAGTGAATGGATGAACCAAATACAACACTCATCACTTAGAACAATCACGTGGATATTCTGTCCTGGGCACTCTGGAGTGAAAGGCATTGAGGAGGCTGATAGGCTGGCAGGCAGTGCCGTGGTTGATGGTGAGGTGAAATTTGACAAAGGAGAATTGTTGAAGACCCTGGAGAAAAAGTTGCGAGATGAAGAAGACAAGGAGACAGCAGAACACCTCGCAATCATTAGGATGCGGGAAATGGGGATAGAGAGGGGAGAAGGAAGAAAGGAACGATTATCTGGAAAGGAAAGACGTCGCCATAATCAGACAGCCACCGGAACAATCAGTATGGATACCTTGCGGGCTTTGGTGCTGGGGGGAACTGAGCACTTATGGACCTGTCCGGTGTGCAATGACGTTGTTGCCCACGACAGGTAATACAGGTAATACAGTGTGCGCAAAAAACTATCCACTGGCTCCAGATGTGGAGCAGGCAACTCTGATTAGTTTCTGTGAGGATATTTTACTTTTGTGTGCTACGTATTTGTTCTGGTCTATTTGTTGTTACTCATGTGAAATTATCTTAAAATGGCCGGACAGGGGGTATTTTAGGGTCAGCAGCGTCAGGGCTCAAAGGGTTAAATTTTCAAAAGTGAGAGTTAGCAGATAGAGCACATTAAATCTTATAATAATATTATTTTAATAGCCATGTCTAGCTCGTGTCAGAATCCAAGGGCAATAACAGCATAATGCCTGTTTGAGGAAAAAAAGTAAACATCAATTACGTCCCCTTGGTTCCAGTTTGCAATTTGCAACTTTCACCATGTAATGCACTTTCTTTTAACTGTAGATCAGTTGCCATTCCAAAATTCATCCGAAAACTATGACTTGAAGTTGTGGATTATTGTAAAGCATGTATACTGGTCACAGCAGAAGACCAGGCTAGACTTTCAAGCTACAGCTAAGACTTGCACTATATAATATGTGAGGCCCCATCTTGTAAGACTACAACAACACCCTCTCGGGGCAGTGCCACTGACTGTAGTGTCTTTAGGCCATTCCCAAAGGGGGGATTTCTCGTTCAAGCATAGTAGAATTGTAAATGGGCTGACTCATGTAACGCTCATAACTGCCTGATGTACAACAGGGAACTGTTGCTTTTTCTTTCCTGATCCTTACTATCGTCATTTTCCTCTACTTCTTTTGTATGTTTGTCACTCTCTTGTGACCTGCTATTTCCGGGGTGCCTTGATAGTCGAAGCAGACCTTGTGCTGTTGAAGCTCGAGAGGTGAGCAGTGTAAGTCTGATTCCCTGTAAAGACTTCTCTGTTGACACCCACCCCTTGGTGCTCATATGACCTTATGCAGTTGCGAGTGCCGTAAAACCCTCTACTATTTTAAAAAAAAAAAAAAGCCTACGACACGCAATATTTATTGGTCATAGCGGTAGCACTGAATGTAAAATTATACTTACCCAATATCTGTCCATGCATGGGTAAGAACAAAGACGTAACTGCCATGCGTTCTTGGGGTTTGAAATGGTCTCTGCTGACAGTAATGGGTTCTTGTAAGGCTTCTGACACTGCAAGCACACAGGAGTACCATCCTCCACAACAGCCTAAGGACAGGTAAAAGGTAAGAGTGAGTGATAAAGCTTGAAGTTCAATTTAAACGTACAGACTAGAATGCACATGGCGAACATTTTATATTTAAAACATACACATAGAGGTCAATTCATACATATTATAATGGAAACTATTTCAAGGACCTGCCCATTTCGCTATGTGATCAGCAAACTCCAGCCAGTGGGACATGAAACAATCCTGCGTTATAGATTAACTCTTTCACTACCAGGGAGGGGGGGGGGGGGTTCCTCACCTGGACTGGGCCACGTGATCTACTTGCTGATTCTGCCAACCCACTGACAAATTAAAGATTCTGAGTTCAATTTTCAATATTAGCCACATGTAGGTCTATTATATATATATATATTTTTATATATACATATGAAAAAAAACAAGGGGGAAATAATGATCTTTCTCAACATGTTGCTAAAAATGATCATTCTTCAGCCTGAGATTTCAGTTTTGATAATTACAAAAGTAGGTGCGGTTTTGAAGCAGGTCCAGCATTGGGAGTAACACGAGCTGTGAAATACGGTAGTGAAAGAGTTGAGAGAATGTTTAGCTCAGTAAACTGTTATGAAAGCAAATTTTCAGGGTGCCATCTATTGACAGGGATCTGCTTTATCAGCAAATAGAAGTGCATATATTTTTTTTCCAGCACATCTACGTCATGCTTAGAGCTAATGGAAGATTCCACAGTGGAAAGTGTTTTTCTTTTTATCAACTTTACCTCAAGTCTAATTTCTAATGTATGAATATGTAAAAGGACAAAAAAAATTGTCTTCATTCCCTAAAAATAACATCAACAGAAGATCTATGCTAGCTCAGTGTATTACCTGAGCCACACCTTTGGCCTGTTCATTGACCTTGTCGGAGGAAACTGTGTCAAGGGTCGTAGTGCGCTTCCCTATGACCCTGACATGACCTCTTAAGGCATCAGCTGCAGACTGTGCTGCTGCAAGTGTGTCCTCCTGAGGTCAGATAGTCAGAGATCAGTCTTTAGTCAGATAATGTAAGATGAGGGGGAGGGGGGGGGGCCGCCCTTGAGTACAGGATTGAGGAGAGAACATCCTGAACTGAGATGAATTAAATTGTAATTTACTAGCAGTAGGCACAATAATGGTGGCGATGAGTAGTATTTCACCAGGTGAAAAAAAAAGTGCAATAAAAGCACAGAACAACAAGCCACTGAAGTAGTAGACACAACCAGAGCCCAAATATGTAACAAGTGCCACAAGAGAATCCAAACTGTACAATCATTTGTTGTAGAAAGAAAGCTGAATAAAAAATACATAAAAACAAAGTACAGTAAAACTGGTACATTTTCAGAAATACAAAGAAAAAATGTCTCTGCACTCTTGCACTCCACTCAGCAAATAGACAAAAAAAAAGATGCTAAGCTTGAAAATGAACATGAGCATTTAAGGACTGGAATTACACATTTATTATCATTACATAACAAAGGAAGATTTTGCATCAAAATTCTTTGACTCTCATACTATATAAAAAAAAAGAAGTAATAAATGACATACCATTTAGCTGTCATAAATTTACGTATCAAAACAAAAGAAAACAGAGAGCTTACTTTCGTGAGATGTCTTTTCTTGTTCTTATCTCCTGATTTGACCAGGTCGTAGGCATGCAAGGGACTGGAGAACACGAGACCCTGCTTGGCAAGAAGTCTTCGCTTGGTGTCACTCAATCTGGCAGGCAAGAGGGAAACAACAGTCACGAGAGGGTATTTCAAACTCAAGCAAGAGATAAATACATGCCATTTTTCACAAATTAAAGGCCTGCTTGTGCTAAAAGAAGCCAGTGAGGGGGTTGTTGGCAGATTCTCTAATGTGGTTTGCTCCTTCTTTCCTACCAAACATCTATTGTCCATATCCTTATCTCTCCTTCTCCTTTTTTGTGTTTGTTACTCTCTTGTAACACCTCTAATCTTCAGCACCTATGAGTGGGGCCGCGTGGTGAAATCAGGCGCTCGTCAAAACAATGAAATGAAAGAAAATGGCCTTTCTCTGGGCATTTTTTTTCGAATGTTCTTTTCTCGGCCCAACACTTTTTATGTCCTTTTAGAAAAGTGTTTCTGCGTGGATGTTAACGAAAAATTAAAGGCACTAAAAATGTAAATTTCCAGTCTCCAAGAACACTCATGCTTCGGTAGTTACCAAACTTTGGCGGCCATTTTCTCGCTAATTTTACCTCATATACCAGGCGACCCTCTCCTCTTTTAATTGCAAATATCTTGACTTCTATTCCAGACAGACGGATATTTTTTTCACCAAATTCAGGACAAATGAACAAGCTTTAACTTACTTTAAGATGATATTAATATCTCTTACGTACCCATAAATTGACGAGCGCCTGATTCCACAGCGTCGTGACACACACATATAATACTCTCTTGTATTTTAACAACTCGAATCTTCAGCACTAATATGACCTTATTGTGTTGCAAGTACAGAACAACTCTGGCTAGAACTAAAACAGATGCCAGTATGGGGAGGACACCAATAAAAACCATTAGGAAGAGACAAGTGCAGTTCCTATGACATTTTAATTGAATAAGAAGAATGCCTTTAACATCATGCTTTTACTGGAAAAATAAAAGGGCAAAAAGAAGCAGGGGCAGACCAAAAGTAACTCATTAAAAGTAACTAGAGAAGACGCAAGAGCAAGGAGCCCAGACAAGACAAATTCACATAATAAAAGGCATAGCTTTCCACTCACTCTGTCCACTCTCCAACAAATCGTTGCAATAACTTCTTGCAAAGCGGGTGCTGGAGCTCCTCTGGGAGCTCAGAGAAGTTGTCCACTTGGACATCGACTGGCAGGAAATTCGCTTGAAGGTAGGTACCCTCCTACGAGTTAAAGACAAGAGAAAAACTTCTGACCAAAAAGAAGGTGGATTGACCCTTGTACATGAAGAAGATAGTAAAAACCACAAACTAAACAGAAGGTACCGTATTTTGGTACCCTCCCTTATATAAAAAAAAATGGTTTAACGCCCCTATCAACACTATTAGGTTATTTAAGAGGCGAGACCTCCGAGTTAAACATCTATCCCCGAAAGGACCGTTCCAAATATAGGAAATTCATGTAAAGTGCCTTTCCCAGGGACACATCGTTGGACCGAGTTGAGGTTCGCAGTTGAGGATCGTGAGATTACGGGTCCGGAACTTTAACCACTAGGCTACTGACACCACCTCCTACATGTAGAAAATAGCATAAACTACTGATAGTGAAGAAAGGCAAGACATGTGTTGTCACTGGTCTACTAGATTTCTTTGAGCATCATAACCCAATAGCAACAGTTAAAATCACTGTCAAACCTGTCCGAGATGGAATCGCAAGGGAGTCCGAAAAAAATTCTGAGCACAGTATGAGCTTTTATTTTAAGGTTTCTCGTGTACTCTGACAAACGTCTTTTAAAAAAAATTCACAGCAGCTTCAAGATCTTGGATGAGGTTGGGTGTGTGTGTGTGTGTGTGTGTGTGTGTGTGTGTGTGTGTATGTGTGTGTGTGCGCGTGCGTGCGTGCGTGCGTGTGTGTGTGTGTGTGTGTATGTGTGTGTCCAGGTCCAGAGGGCCAGCCTGTACGCAGTGGGATCAAGGGTTGCCTATCCGTTTAACAAGCAGTAGTAAAAATTTCGCTCCTCCCAAGTGCTATCCTAACCCCTCTGTTAATGGCAAGCGTTAGTCTTACTTCTATTGTCACCACTGCTTATATTCACAGGACTATTGTTTGACTAATTAAAAACGGAAAAGATTGAACGTCTTCTTTGTTTCCACCCTTTGCCTCGCCCATTAATGTAAAGCAAAATCAACCACTACCATCCCTCCTGTGCGTGCAACAACAATTTGAGGAGCTTTTTTCTTGGCTGGCCGAACAATCAGGGCGGCAGGAACAGGCCACATTAATTTCACACCTCTGCCTATCCAGGAGGAAAGTTCCCTGCAAGAGCGCCACTCTAGCCCTTTCACAAGCAGAGGTGAAATTTCATGCCCATATCACCCTGACCATCTGCACCTGTACAAATGACCACTTCCTCTTCCCCCTTGCATTTTATTTTACATTATTATGCCATTGTCCATGTCCCCCACCTGTTTTAATATGACAGTCATATTTCTCCTTGACAATGACTTTGTTTTATCTATTCCACCTGATAGTCTAAAATTCTGCAAACATTTCTGTCGCAATCTGGTATCGATATGTTGATGGATGAATAAGGCAGGGGAAGTGTTTTGAAGATATTCAAAGAAAGTGGCTGCTGAGAGGCAAAGATGTGGGGTTTTTTTGGCTTGCCTGAACTTTTTACCAAACCAGATATATACGGTCTTTTAAAATAAAACTCTAGAACGGGTGGGTGTCTTATACAATTTCTGCTGAAATATTTTGAGCAATTCTAAAAGACTATAGCTGGTAACTGGAATGCTTAAGCCCTTTGAGTGAAATGCTTTAAAAAAAAATTAATTAACAAACCACATAAAGTGTCTTTTCAACTCCCCCCCCCACATATTTATGATCCTTCAGTAAGCTTTGAACATAATGGATGCACAACCTGACCAATAGCATTGTAAATGAATGTCTATGCAACAATACAGCATAAGCCTAACAACATTCTCACCTGGTCAAAGACATAGATCCGACCAGTATGAACACTACAGCTGAACTTGAGCACTTGGTGAAAACTCCGCGGGTCAGATGATGCTGACTCAGCGGTCGGCTGATCAGAGCTGGCGGTCAGGTACGCTTTATCACAGACCGATGGAGTACCAGTCACAGTGTCAGCACAGGAGAGATAGTTGGCTTCCGGAAGATAATTTTTCGTTTTGCACGTCAGATCTGACTGTGGAATGAGTGCATCACTCGAAAGGAATTTCAAACTTTGTTCCTGTGAGTTAGCAGAACAGTCAGTAGTATTATCAGCTAGTGACAACTTCCTTTCAGCTGAGGGAGAAGACAAATATGATCTTGGACTTGACAGCTCTGGTGCCAGTTCCTTCTCCACAGGGTCTGAACCACCATCAGCTGCTTCTCCAAGGCTGTCATACATCTCTTGAGACACAACTGTTGATATATCACGAGAGGCTAGATTATTACCATCCCCAAACACCTTACACATCTCCCCTACATCTCTGTCGATCACATTATTGTCGGAGGCCAAGCTCGACTCACCAGATTTGTTGCTAGTATCCTTCAAAAGCTCTGAATCCCCACTGTCATCAAACAAATCTGGAGAGTCACATCTGTTAAGTTGTACCCAGGCTGGAGGTGATGTCTTTAGTTTATGAATATGAGAATCCTCTTCTGCCTTCGCATGTGTATTTGGAGGAGTTGTGGCACAAGGCTTACGTCCATCATTGACCATATGCACCTCCTGGCTCCTGAGCTGAGTGAAGGAGTGGCCAGTGGTTGATAGATCAGCTTTATCCTTGACACTCATATCTCCACAGATTCTCACAGAATTTGAATTGGACAAGAAATGATCTGGTTCATTTTTACCACTATCTGAGGAGAGCTTTCTTTTTTTCGAGGGAGATGAATACTCCGCAGGACATATTATACTCGTTTCATTCGATCTTTTGTGAGTGGAAATTATGCTCTGCCTCGAAGTGTTGCAAGCTTCACAGCGTGATCGGTCTATGTGGTTTACCAATGTGCACGCAGGACAGCTCCACTCATCACCACATACAGCAACATCTTTTACATTCTCTGCCACAGGACCTTGAACTTCTTCGGAAAAAGTTTTTAACTCAATGCCCACAGCAACAGTGAAAGAGTCAGATTTGATACTTTCAGACAGAGACAATTCAGTGGAATGAGAGTCAACTGTCATTACCCTAGACTTTAATGATTCAGTAGAGTGAGAGTTCAGAATCTCTTTGATCACAGAGTTGTCATCCCCACTTGCAGTCTGCTCCTCACAACCTCTGATGACCAGCACTTTTCGACTCTCCCCTTCCCCTAATTCACTACAATGTTTACTTTTGCCTCTCATCTGAGACGTAGCAGAGGTTGCCCCCAAGTCAGAAGCTATCACAGTATCAGACTTAAACACAGCGCCCACATCAGCCCCTTGGCATTTCTCCTTGCCGCTTGCTTGTTTCACGATAGTTGGTTCACTTTTCCTTTTCACAATGCAAGGAATGTCAGGAAGAGAACTATCAGTGTCTTCATCATTACTTGCAGCACATACCTCTGCAGTGTTTTCCTTTTGAAAGTTTGCTGTTCTAGTTTCTAGAGCTGGCAAAGCCACCTTTTCTTTAACCTTGCTCTTTTGCAGTTTGCTCTTTTGTTTTTTCTTTCTTCTTTTGAATACAGGTTTGAATACATTAGCCTCATCTTCACTACTTAGCACAATAACATCAAGAAGCTTTTTGTTTTTGGTATTGCAGGTAGACTTCCTATCATCTGCTTCAGACTGTCCCACACACCGTTGCTCTTTGCCAGACTTGAGAGGCCCAGTTTCTCTGAGCTTTTGGAACTTGTCACCTGTGAGAAAAACAATATTATAGAACATTTTTTTTTCTGGTTATCCTTTTGTTTTTGTATCTTCTTACTTTCGCATTCCTTTTTATTTTTAAGCCAACTTCAATAATAAATTTGACAGTCTTTTGCAGCTTATTCACCTGCCTTAAAAATAACTCTTCTGGAGAAACACAAGGTTTGGTCAAACCTCTTCTGTCACTTTACAGAGTTTTCTGCAGGTTTGAAGACATGCAGACATGTTCAGCTCAGTTCTTGTACAAGTTTACTACCTCACCAGACACAACAAGTCATTCAGTGGGTGCCTCACACTGTGTTTTTTTTTTTTTTTTTTTGGGGGGGGGGGGGGGGGGGGGGAGGGGGGGAGTTGTCTGCAGGCCAAAACCATTGGCTTAGAGATGAACATAAAAGGAAGCGTGACCAAAGATACAATAAACATGGAGAGAAGAATGCTGCCATTATACTGGAGAGGCTGACCACTAGAGGGGAAGTTGCTACCCCTGTTAGTGAGACAGATGACTATTCATCACACTCATGGTAGCATCTATGGATTTCATGCTTGTTCGATTGAGAAGCACATTGAAACAATAATGGCTATTTAGTGCTGGGGAAGTCTCGACAGACAAGCAGACAAACAAAAGAGGGATAGTGAAGAACTTACATATTAGTGAAACATTCTTACCATCTATGAAAAGACACAAAATGTACAAAGAAAATTAGAGGAAGAAGAAAAAAGACCAAACACAGAGCAAAACTGCTGTAAGAGTTACCACTGTGCGAGACTGTGTATGTGAGTGTATTTGCACGCTCTTACTCTGCAGTGTGCATATATGTAAAGAAAAACATGCTGCATTCCTTATGTCAAGAGAGAAAACATATTCAAATGAATCAGTAGGAATCTCCAGTTTCAACACATTTTCAGAACAAATTTCCATCGCATGATGTAATTTACACAAACAATGTTTGCTCCAATGTTCAGTAATTACCTGCGAGACTGACACCATGACACTCTGAACATGTCAACAGTCTACTCCTTAAACAGCCTCAAAATACAAACAAGACAGTGACCTTGTATCCATATTAAACTGCCATGCGGCTATAAAATAAACACACATATTCCACAAGCACCTTAATCATTTTTGAAGTTTTGAGAAAATTATAGAAAAGAAAGTGCCCTAATAGGCCATTCCATGATCAATGATATTCAGTGCCATGCGTAATGCCAAGATGATGACTTGATGAAAAAATTCTAAACAGTGATAAAGCCATTTGTAAGGCATCGGGGGGAAATCAGGCGCTCGTCAAAATAACAAAATTGGATTAAACAGGCATTTTCCCACCAGTTTCACAATCTTAATCAAATTTTTGGTTTTTAGTTCAGCCCTTTTAAGTCCAAAGAAAAACACATTTCTGTGTGAATTATATTGAAAAACGTTGATTAAAAGCTCAAAATAGGTAATTTTTCAGTTTTCAAGGACTCTTTAGCTATTGACGCTACCAATCTTTGGTGTCCATTTTCTCGCTATTTTTACCGCTGAAACCAAGTGAACTTATCTCTTTCAATCACAAATATCTTCACTTCTGCTCAAGATAGATAGGTATTTTTTTCATCTAAAGCAAGATAAATGAATAATCTTTAAGATGATACCAATAACTCCACATGTACAAAAATTGACGAGTGCCCGATTCATCCGTGTCGTGACACATATTGTAAAATATCCCTTAATGTCTTAATTCAAATAACAGCTTTATCTGGAAATCCCCAGAAACTGATGAGGGCAATAGTGGCATGATCCTAACAAAACACAACAATGTTTTATGCGTTGGCTTCTTTTCAATTAAACTGAACAAATCAAAGAGAGAATTAATGGGCTGTATACCAGAAATATCTACAACCCTTTACCTTTCAGGAGTGGATGTCGCTGCAGAGGTAGTGGTTTCTGTAGCTTTGGTGCCTGAGCCGAGGTCTTTGAGTTCTGTCGTGGTGAGGAAAAGAAGTCCAAGATACAACTCTGGTCTGGGTCCTGATTATGGAAAGCAAACAAAAATCACATCACATAAGTGTAACTGTGAAAGTGTCATGTCCTCATTGAATCAATTAGATCATTTAAGAATCAGGAACCCGTAGAGTTGGTCAAAAGAAAATGGTTAGAAAAGGTCACTTTACTTGTTCTTGAAATTCGGAAATTGTATAATTATAGGTTTAATACCCCTTGAAACACTGTAAGATTATTCAAAAGGGAAGACTTCCGAATTTAATGTCCATCTCTTATTTTTTTTTTGGGGGGGGGGGGGGGGTAATAGTTTTATGACACTCGCAACTACATAAGGTCACAAAAAACATTTTCAGTTGTAGGAAATTTAGAATTTTGCCTCGGTGGCTGCAGAAGCCTATTTTTATCGATTTTAGACCACCAAGGGATCTTCAATGTGGGCAACTTGCACACGGGACCTCTGAGATTTTTCGCCCTTGTCCGAAAAGGTTAGGTGTAGATCTTTCCAACCAGAAGAGAAGGGTGTGGCTGAAAGACAGCAGCAAGAAGGAGCCAAGGAGTAGCAGTAGAAAGAGCCAGGAGCCAAGAAGAGGGGGCAAAGGAGGTGAGGGCAGAAAGTGGATATGAAAGCAGACGACAGAACAATGCTAGAGAGCAGGAAAGGAGGTGAAAGGAGACAATTTTATTTTAGAGAAGAACATTTTTTCCGTCGCTACCAGGATTTGAACCAGGGACCTTTGAATGAGAGACGAACACCTTAACTTCTAGGCCTCGAGAGCCACCCTGTCCATCTCTGAAAGGACCGAGCCAAAGGGAAATTTCATGTTAAGTGCCTTCCATTAGGACACAACATTGGACAGGCTGAGCTTTGAATCCCTGAACCAACAATCTCAAGATTACGCCCCGTAGGTTAACCACAGGACAACTCACAACACCTTACCTTCTTCTCTTTAGAAAGTCTTCATACAAAGGAAATATACACAGTCAAGCACAAAATAAAAAAAAAAAGGATTTTTCAAACAAAGGAGACAACAACAAAAATCTTTAATTAACAAACACACCATTGATAGAAACCATAAGCAGTGACCCGTTTTTGAAATAGGCTAATTTGTCCTGCTCTATGACACACCTTCATAACCTCCCATCTCACAGTTTTGTTCCTTGACATTAGAATTTGCATTTGAACTATGTTCATAAACCACTCGATCACTGAGTGCCCACTTGCACTTGTTTTCTTTAAGTCAAATTCAGTCAAAGGTTATCTGCACATTTTACTAAACAACAATTTTAAGCAAAATTAATAGAGACAAAAAGTGATCAAACGGAAAAGCACAGGAAGACTTCCTTGAAGAAGATGAAAAAAAACCCACATTCTGATTGAAAATTATGTCAGAATAATCATAAACTGCACTACAGTATCTACCATACAAAATACTAGTGACAAAAAACCTTATGATGACTCATATTATTTATGAGCCACCCCAGTTGAGTATCCTTACAATACAATGCGTACGAGACTACAACAGACTTTGAGAGTGTGTGAACAAAACCAGGCTTAAGATAAATAGATTTACTGAAGTTTAATTACAATATCACAGACCTGCCACTCTACGAAATCTAAAAATCAGGATTTTAGAGTTAAAAAATCAGGATCTGGAAAGAAAAATCGGGATCAACGGCAAATCAGTCATAAAGGGCACTGGGGAAATT
>NW_004797804.1:70793-78212 GCF_000002075.1 Aplysia californica
GGGGGGGGTGCGTGTCCTGGTTCCCTTTTATGAGGCAAGTATGCAAGACAAAACTTTTGCAGGAATAAGTTCACGTTTGGGCCACTCAATAGAAGGAAAACTGAAAGACAGCATATAGATCTATGTACTCGAGTCGGTGTTGGATAGGATGGGGGAGCACAGGTTGCAGTGATGCTGAAATTCTCGTAGTCTTGAAAATAGCGTACACATAATTCTAATCATCCATGCAAAAAGCCCCGTGTTTTCATACAGTAACAGCCTTTGACTTCGATCGGATATACCACCCCCCCCCCCCAAAACAAAATTTTTAAAAAAAAAGATTGTGCCAGTGTTGTTCATTTATTTTATTTTTGTCTTATTCCTTAACCTTCAATTAGAACATGTTTCTCGGCACGCACTTTAAACCCAAGTGCAAACCCCCCCCCTCCCCGGTCGTCAACACTGGTGAAGTCCCGAAAAACAACTCGACCAATGCGACCGGAGTGAACGAACTATGTTGACCTCAACAGCCGACAGTCCCTGACACACGCGTTATTCACAAGTACGAGGTCATGTCAAATGATGCAAACGAGTGTTTGAAAGTTTCACTGACAGAGACAGGCCTTGATGATGGGCCTGACTAACCAGCACTCGGAGGAAGCTTGCTTTTAAAGGAAAGGCAGGACAACGGTTAAATTATTCTTAGGCCTATGTCATAATTGTTACAATAATCAGGCCACCATCGGAGAATTCTGGGTAACAAAAGCGAAAGTAGATCTTGAGCATATCCAAGTCGGAATTCAAAATCGACGATAACGTGCGTGAATGATCTACTAGATCCGGCATTGACGTTTTAGAAAACAGCGTTCCAAATTCCTGCCGATAAAAAGTCCAAGCGGTGCTTCCAAGCAAAAGAGATTGCAAAACTTTTCATATTTTTTTCTAAGAATCGGGCGCAACAGACACAACAACAAAAAATCAGGATGCTGTTGATCGAAATCGGGAAAATCGGGATGCTTGAGATTTGGGGCGAAAAATCGGGATATCCCAATTAAATTGGGATGAGTGGCAGGTCCGATATTACCATTCTCATCATCTAATTAACAAAAAATGAAATTACAAAATATTTTATATTTCAACAAGTCTGTAAAAGTATCAACAATATACCCTTTGCGATTTTACAAGATCTGAAGAATGACGGCAGGCTCGAGATAAATAGATTAACTTAGATTTCATCATAACATCCTTTACAAGTTCAATGTGGCCATCATTTAGTTAACAAAAAAAAATGGTATTATAAAACATTTGAGATGTTTCAACAAGTCTGTAAAAGTTTCGACACTTTACCCTCTGCAATTTCACAAGATCTGAAGATAAATAGATTAACACTTTACCCTTTGCGACTGTACGAGATCAGAGATATTCAGGTCCTGCTCCTCCTTTGGTTCCCATAAACTGGCATTAGAAAGTATCTCTATCTGCTGGTTGTCCCCTTCAGCATGCTCCAAGCGACGTGACTGACCTGTCAGGGCCATGCTGGTCACCACTGTCTGTGAGTGAGAGTAGAGATGTACAGTGTGAGTGGAAGCATGGTGAAGAGGAAGACGAGGTGGAGGACACATTAAATGTGTCGAGCTTAGGAGTAAATAGAAATATTACCGTTATTATTTGAGAAAACTACAGCAGATTGTTCAACCAAAGCCTTTCACCAAGAAGTACCTGTTACCACGAAACGATTTCAAACTTGTGGCGCCACCCCCCACCCCCCATATCTTTATTTTATGCATTGCAACATTCCGTGAAGTTCATGTTACCAGAGTTCTACTGTATCGCCCGTGGGTTAATGACTGTATTGAAAATATGGTACAAGATGCCATCATTAACCCTGTCAGACCTGGGAATACTCAAAACATCAACTATGCCGGATTACCGCTTGACCCGTAATTGGGAGGCCGCGTAATAAAATCACGTCATATTTTAAAATAGCCAGCCAATCAGCTCTAAACTCCGCATTTTGTGCGAGAATTGATCATTGCAAATGGTAGACTTCATGAGGTTGGACTGCAGTGTAGTTTGTCTTCTAAATTTTGGATTTTTATCGTCATGAAGAGATGTGCTGATGAACCAAGCACTTCGATAGGAAAGAGGGCTAGGTCTCAACTGTTTACCACACAAGAAGTGCTTGAAGACCTATCCGATTATGAAGGAGATCTTGATCATGACTTCGAGAGCAGTGATAGTGGTAGATATCTAGTGATGAAAGCATGGACTTGGACGATAGTGGTGATGATGAACCACATGCATTTCTGCACACTTTTGATCAGGAGGCCAGGTATAGGGGGAAGTTAGGTTCAAGGGGTTAGGTCTGACAGGATTAAGAGAAATAGAAGTGGACTAATATAGTAAGAAAAAGTAATTTGGCTGCCATATATACAAATATACAGAACCCATCAAACCCAAAAACCCTTAACAGATGCCACATAAACTGATTTCCTCACCTTCTTGCAGACTGCTGCCCACACCCATTCATCCATGGTTCCCCTGGCAACGAGGTAATGCACGGGCAAGCAGCTGGTCTGACCGATGCGATGAGCCCGGTCCTCACACTGTAGCATCACACCGGGGGTCCAGTACAGCTCGGCAAACACTACCAGCTTGGCCGCAGTGAACGTCAGACCCTGAGGACATATGGTGATGCCAACATTGCTAGTGCCTGTTGCCCAGCACACAAAATTCAAGTGGCACTCAGTTGTTTAATCTTTACAAAAATCCTTGCAAAACCATGTTAATTATCCATAATGAAACATAATATTTATTTCATGTAGCATTCATTTCTCCCCAGCTTGGTATTTATTTTATCAAAATAGGTTGTATGAGGAGTGGAATTAAAGGGAAACTTGCGATGTTGAAGAGTTGGATGACAAAATTGAGAGCGTACAAATGAAGAATACTATAGCCTTCGATGTATACTAAGAATCAGTAAGTAAAATTTCTCCTCAACTCCTTATCTCCGGCAAGCCACTCCCAGCGGCTCGGGCACATTCCTTTACGGCGACTTCGACATCAAATTACTTTTCGGCAGTTGTTGAAAACAGGTCTCTTATACTGGAAGTTCATTCATTAGATGAAAAACTATCAAAATAGGTTTGCTAGTTTCGATTTAATGAACCATTTATTGACGTTTTTGTGTCATTTTTAGATTTAGCACCAAAAAAGTGCCCTGGCGTAGTGGGTTTACCCCCCTCGGAGATAAAGAGTTAACCATTATTCCCCCCTGATCCCCAAAACAACACAAAACAAACAGTACTAACCACTCCTGCTGCGAGGATACTGAGAATAGCCACTCGTGTCTCAGGGTCTGTCTGGAACTGACTGACACAGGCCTGGGGTTGAGTGAAAAATACACCGCGGTACAATGTATATATCAAAAAGATGTCTTGTAGTAGGAACCTTTCAAACTCATCCAAAATGAAAAAAAAAATAAAAGACAACCTACCACTTTAATTAATATTAAAACTAACTTTAAGACAAAATTATGAAATCTGGATCAAAAAATTTCCACACAACATGGTGATTAATAAAACACATAAAAGTACATTTTCCCATTTTCAGCACAAACTTTTAGCCTAGTTCTACCTTCAATGGATACTGGTTAGTGGTAAAACCAACAATGAGGCAGCTATCAGGGAAGCTCATCTTATAGACAGGTGAGGTGTTATTTCGGTACCATTCCAATTCCTCAAACCAGAGGTCTCAAACTCGAAGGCTGCCGACCAGTTGAAGCCTGCAGGATGATACTTTGCTGCCCAACTTAACATCAAAGTTTACTGTTAGAGCAGCCAAAGTTTGGTCAATTTTTGAGAGAATTATCCCACAGCTTCCCTGAGCTTTTTTTTTAGATGTTCAAGTGGACCACCAGTCCTTTTAGTAGTGCATATCCCAGGGAAAAGCTCTTCTCCACCTTAACTTAAACAAGACAGTCCAGATCCAAATTTAATGACGGGCATCTTCTAGCCATACTGAAGGTCTCACTTGGTTCGTCCCTCAAGACAGAGCTCTACTCACCTGTCTGTCAGCCGCTCTGGTATGGCCGTCGATACGGACAAACTTAATGTTCTTGTCCCAGAGAGTCTGCGCTATTCCGTCCATCATGTTGTGGTGGTAGGCAAACACAAGAAACTTGAGCTTTGAATTCTCGCACAGCATCTCAAGATACTCTCGCACTGGGCCAATCTGCCAATGGAACATACGAAAGATCTATTTGTGTGTTTGAGTACAGAGAAGCACATTGACACACTAAGTCATTGTGTGCAGGGAAAGAGCAAGATTAGGACAGACAGAGACAAAAGATAAATGGTCAAGAAGTAGTACCTACACCAATGAAGCCCTCCAACTACCTGTTCCTAAGGACAGTGTAAAGAATAAACTTGTAAAATCTGAGACTCCAAAACATTTCTTTTTCTCACATATCTTTCTTTTCTTAAATTATTGAAATCAAACTCACTAAAAAGTTAAGTTTATGAAGACAACATCAAGTCTAGTCTAGCAAATCTTAAGCTATTTTTCCATTGATATTATTACAAAGAATTTATACAAAGAGTCAATTTTGATAAGTTTCTCAACCAAAATTCACATGTTCAAACTAGCAGATAGCAAGCAATTTTTTCTCACAAAAAAAAATAAATTTGCAACAATTATCGATAAATTTCAGCTCCCTCTAGTACTTGGCTATTTCTTCATTACCCGCAAACACTCCGCCCCCCCTCCCCACACACACAGACACAAATTTAGTTCTTCAAAAATGTTTACTGGAGTCTGACAGTGCAGGAAGGACTAACCATATGGTACTAAAAATGCATCCCACCACAGAGCATAACAAACCTTCGCTTGACCACTCATGCGGTACAACCGTGACACTTCGCTGAACACACTGACCGATGCCTCGTCTGACTTCTGACCTTCATCATCCCTCCTGGATCCTTCTTCATCTAACTGTGTAGGGAATTCAGAAGAGGCTGCTTGGCCATGGAGAATTTTCCGGACCGTTTTGTCTCCCCGACACAGCTGGCTTTTGAGATTAGCAAAAGTGCTGAGGATCTCCTGCACACACAGAATTATATCTAAATGTTTCTGCAATCATGGACACTTTAATACATAACAACATAAGTCTATATTTATGGACGGAAAAAAAAATTATTAGTGTTTTACGCTCCCCTTGACACATTTTAGATAATTCAAGAGGCGACCTATTTTCAGCTCTGCCTGTCAAGGCCAGCCTGGGCTGAGAGGGATCCAACATCCCGGCACACAGATGGAGATACTCAATAAAAACCTCCCAACAAGGGAATCACATTCCCATCTTAAGCGGACAATGGCAAAGAGTCTAATCACTACACCTAGGATGCTGGTGTATTCATGGGCTGTATGTGTCTGCATTTCCTGAAACTTCAATATGTATATGCATTTCCTGAAACTGCAATATGCGTCTTAATTTATGGTCAGTTCAGCATGTGTGTGCATTTATAGACAGCTCAGTGTGTCCGCCGTTTAAGGACACTTTCTCACAGGACAGCTTTTTAATATAAAAAAAGACCTAAAATCTAAGGCTCTCTTATTTTTTTTTCTTCACACGATAATATTGACCAAACTTATCTCCTTACAAGAAAATATTTAGTAGTAATCCCATGTGTATAAACTGTTGAAGCAGAAAAAGGCTCAATAATTTGAGAAAATCCAACAAAACTTGTGAGATAGCTTCAACTGAAAAAAAAAAAAATGATTTTCACGTTTCGGGCAAAGACCCATATCAGCTTTCCTAAAATCTTATTCAAATTTTTTTAGACAACATCTAGATAGCTCTGAATTAACTTTTATTAATTTTTTAACTACACAGGACAATTATTTTGACTCACCGTTTTCATAGTCGACTGTTTGAGCTCAAACAAAATCCTCTGCCTCTGTTTGGGTGGCAGCTCAGTGAGAACTTCACTCTTCTCTCTACGGATCATCAACAAAGCCTCCAACCTTTTCTGAAGTTCCTCCAAATTGCTGGCACCACTGGAGAGAGGGGAAGTAATTCTTGAATGTAAGAGTCATCTGCTGTCACGCAAAAATAGTTGGGTTAAAGGATTTATCATGCAAGATGTTCTACATTTTTGGGTTGTTTTTTTTAAAAAACAGATGGCCCCTTGGTATAAAATGGCATGTTCATATTTCTGTAACTGTTGTGTTGTCGTCCTATGTAGCCTATTCTTGGAGCCTGTAAGAGATTCTCTTTTGGTTTCGAGGCTGCACAACACTACACTGGATACAAAAACGGCAGTAATTTCAAAGCAAGAAAAGTCTCATTAGTAAAACAGGAAACACCAACAGTCAAACACTTATCTGTAACGGGGTTTGATTTCATGTCAGCCACAATTCACAAGCCATTAACTAACTCAGGGTATAAAAGAGAAAAAATAATGCATAGCTGAACACACCACTTATATTTATTAGGAATAAATCTTATGACCTACACTATGCTAACATTTGCCCCCCCCCCCCCTTCCAAACCACTACCTCATCGCTATTTCCTTGAAAATGACAGTAACAAGTGCCAAAAGTTTAAGCTCTTATAATCATTCCTTGACTATATAAGCAGCATAGGTTTGATGATGTTAAAGAATCTGGATTTTAAAAAAGGAATCCTAACACACTAGCTGATTCCGTGAGACAACTGAACTTCCAGCAGGGATTCTCAAAGGTAAACATTCAAATGAGAGGCGAAAGGATAGTCCAACAAAGACACAACAAACACACATATTCTGTAATTTATTTAAAGTCTAAGCATATCCCAATCCATTAAAACAAATAAGACAAAATTCACAAAGTGGGCTGCAGTGACCCTACCTATCTGGGTCCACGCTGCAACGTGTGGGTTGTATCCAAGCAAAAAGACATGCCCCATGTGAGGATACCCCGGAGCTATATTCTTCACGAGAGTGTGCAAGACCCTCCCGTCAAGAGTGACCCAGAGCCTGAAGGGGTTTCAGCTCCCAACCGATTGAGTGGCATGGGCCGTGCCACCCTCCCATTTAAGAGGAAAACCTCGGCCAAAGAGGTGTGTTGGAGAGGGACAGTCCGCAGACGGATCTCATCTCAACCGCCAGGTACCCGGTTTCCTTCCACACGGGTCGCACCTCATGGTCAATGAGGCGCCCACTCTGTGGGATTGGTGACTTCTAGTTTTGCTCCGCATGAGGTCGGCGGTGGAAGAAGAGACAGAAGAAGTAAGAAAGAAGGAAGGAGAAGAAGAAGATACACCATAGTAAGTGTCGCATCCGGATCCCAGAGGGTTGGGCTCCGTGTGCAACACTTCATCATTGGAGGGGTTACACATCCTTTAGACGGGGTGGTGGGTCTATTTATACACCCCCGACCAACGGGGGGGGGGGGGGGGGG
>NW_004797804.1:78312-86146 GCF_000002075.1 Aplysia californica
GGGGGGGGGGGGGGGGGACATTTTTTTCTAACGAAGGTAAAAAGTCTCTTCATTATGCTACAGACTGCAGTAGCAGCTTGTACAGTAAAGTTTAGAAGTTTAGCAAAGTACTAAACACTGAAAAAAACCCATCTTCCAAAGGAGCTACTTACTCAACCTTCCTTTGTCGGACTTTCCCATAATACACCATATGAGCATCACAGTAGCGCTCTGTGAACTGCCAAAATGTGCCAAATTTTCCAGGACAAATGGCATCAATTTGAGGAAACAGCTACAGAAACAGAAAAAGTGTGTGTTTAGTCAACAATAGATGTTAAACTCAAAACCAAAAAAAAAAATAAAAAAATAAATAAAATTACATACCTCTCTAAAGTCTAAATATCACAAAATGTGGTAGATATATGTATATGAAACCTTTCAAACATTATCCTTAAAACATATGCGATTTGTAGAAACCTCAGAAAACCATAATAAACCACAATAAATGGCAAGCTGGCTAAGAGGTCAGAAACAATGCCGGAGATTCTATAGTGGCAGTAAAAGGGTGTTTAGATCATACAAGATTGCACCCAAAAAGACAGTCATTACCACAAACAAAAAAGATTTATCCTAACAAATTATACTAGATGCTATAAATCTGGAATTTTCCTCATTTCTGAAATACAGGTGACTTTCAGAAAAGTGATACCCCTATCAATCTCCTCACCACGTAAGCAAAGGAATAATACAGACACACAGCAACCATTTTTGTTTATCCCCAGCCACGACAATAAAATGGACACCATCAGGCTAACACAGTCAGCCTTTCCCATTCACTCTCTTAATTTTGTAACTTACTACAGATTTGCAGTTATTGATGAAGTAGCAGTCTCATCCAAAAGCCGTATTGCAAACTATGGTTGAAGTAAAGCTACACCCCCTCTCCCTTTCACATACAGCAATAACAACTGTTCCCATAAGATGCAGCGGCAACCCCACTGTGACCCAGTATCTGCCCACTAAGTCAAGTAAGTTGGAAAGGGAAAAACCGGGGGGGGGGGGGACTATACTTTACTTCTACCCATGTTTTTGGTACCTGCCTTCATGCACACACATACTGACCTCCACCGGCCTGGCCAGAGCTGGCGTGCCAGACAGTAAAATTCTCCTCTTGGCCGCCTTGATCAAGGGGACGACAGTCTTGTAAGACAGTGTCTTTGTATTTCTAAGACAATGCGACTCATCACAAATAATGACCTTGAACTTGCGAGCGGTAACGGCCTCTCTGAGGACTGTGCTCGACGGGTGTCGAAGCAGGCCATAGGTTATTATGGTGATCAAGGAGTCAGCTATGCCACTGAAAAGAACAGGCACAACTGTTCGTACAATTCAGTTGTTGTCTATAAAGAGACACAACAAAAAAAGACCACATTCCGTTTAGAACAGATTAAAGTATCAGTAACCCTGAAAAGAGGTAAAATGAGCAGACACATATCTATGATGAAAAGATTAAGTTCATTACCATGGGTGCAAAAACATATATGACTAATTCCTACAATGAGAAAGTATATATATTATAATCCGGTATCTCTCTGTCCCTCTGCTGAGATGCATCCCACACCGCTTGGGTTGGCTCTGACCGGAAGGGTCCAAACAGCCCATTTCCTTTACAATCTAAATTGAGTTAATGGAAGATAAAACACATGCAGTGAAACTCAGATACAATGAACTCAGATTCAATGAAGGGAAACAGATTTCCTGCTAATATTACATGTTAAAACCAACAAAATAACTCGGATTCAATTAACCCACAAATGTGCAAACTTTGCTCATTTTTCTCCGGCAATAAACCCTATCTAATCTATTCCAAGAGACCATCAATCATATATGCACAGTGGATCATTGCATGCTTGGCCTAACTGTTGCATACATCTTAAATCCGACCAATCAGAAGCTCCCTGTCATACCAACATGTGCATTGTGACATGCCTGTGCTGCATGACGTGTGTTAGCGTGTGTCAGGGTCGAGGGAGATTAGACAGGGGGCAAGCACACATGACGCTGTTGGTGCATGTGCCTGAAGGGATAGGGAGAAGGACGTAGGCAGAGATACAGATGCCTCACAGTCATTACCCCCCCCCCTCCCCCCAATGAAAGGCAAGCTTAGAAAAAGGTCTAGATCTACGAAATGAATTGCCTGCTGGCCTGTGGAAATAAATGTTGCTGAATGGTAGGCCCTTCATTGTAATGCAAGTTGCTACACTCACATTGCAATAACAAACACTCGGATTCAATTAAATTAAAGGTCAGGCATGACGACTTCGTTATATATCTGAGTTTCACTGTACAACTATTTACAGAAAAAGAAGGAGAGGATTACTACAGATCTCTAATCATTCATCTCAGGAAAACAAGTTAAGAATCTTGGCATCTATTCTGATTCCAGTTTGTCAATGTCAGCTGAGGTAAATCATCTGATCAGCTGCATGTATTAGAAATAAGAAAAATTAGTTAGATACGTCATCTTATCAATACTAAGTATACTGCTTTACTAGTAACTAGCTTAATTTTATCAAGACTCGATTATTGTAACCCATTGTTATCAGGAATATCACTGGAGAAAGTTAAAAGACTTAAAACTGTCCAAAACAATGCTGCATGTTTAGTTTAACGGAAAAGAAAGCCAGACTCTACTTAACGTCGTTTACAGACATTGCATAGGCTTCCTGTTGAGAAAAGAATTGTGTACAAGTTGGCCACCGAATGTCACAAATGCTTGAATGATAATGCACCATACCATCATATTTATCAAATCTGTTAAGACTGTACATTCCAATTCGCAGATTAAGGTCATCAGCTAACAGAAAGAAATTTCTTTTACCATCTATGAAACTTAAAACAATGGGTGAAAGGGCATTTGAATATCAAGGCCCCAAGATCTGGAATGCTTTGCCAATTAGTACTTTGCGAGATCAAATCTTTTGATTCGTTCAAACATGTCAGCTAAAGCCATTCCTGTTTTTAAATTAAAAAGATGAATATTTGGAGTGATTTTCTTTCAGTCAGACCACGTTTTATGTTACTGTTGTACATTGCATTGTATATTGTAAAGCACTCAGAGCCTGTGTACTTTAATCGGGGTTGAACGTTACATAAATATGTCATTTATTATTGTTATAATTATTATGTCCTTATTTCATCAACATGACTATAGAACATCTCAAAGAACCCACAAAGCTCATCTCTAAATGGAGCTGGTCTCAGATGACATTGTATCTTCGCGTAACACTGTAAGCAATTTTAGACTGGGACGGAAAAAACACCCTTTCAAACCAATTTTTTCTGAAAGGTAAAGGAAGGTAATAAAGATTGATCATTTCTTTTGTCTAAATCAGTGAAAAACAGAAAATGTTCAATAACTATTCTGAATGATTATATGGTTTGCACCTCATAAGACATGCCTTTAAAGTTTCATAAAAACTCCACAAGCACATAGTTCTTTACAGTGGTCACCACTACTACTATTAGTTGAACGTACAGTACAATGTATAAAATAGTGGAACATAATAAATTGTCCTGCAGGAAACAAAACTATCAAAGTTTCAGGAAAATGAACAGTTGAAAGACAAACAGACCTGGCATCTGTTCCTGTGTGAACAAGGTTAATGTCCTTTGGCAGAATATCCGGCATCCATTTTTCCAGCTCCTCAATCCAGCAAAACTTGAGAGAAGACGGCACGATAATGAGCACTGGCCATTCGCTTCTGTACATCAGCGCCACAGATATTGCCTGCAGAGTCTTCCCCAAACCCATCTAGAAACAGACAAAATTGGCATTATTAATAATAATAATAATACTACAGATAGCATTTGTATCCCCGCCCAACAGCAAGTTCTATGCGCTTTACAATCTATATCATTACTCCAGCAGACCTGATAGCATTCTGAAACAAACATACTGACAAGATCTTTTGCTGTCTACGGCCGGATACCCATTCACACCTGGGTGAAGTGAAGAAAATTTGTGGGAACTGCATTTCCCAGGGACACAATGCTGCGCCTGAGGCTCAAGCCTCCGAACCCACAACCTCATGACTACGAGTCTGGTAGCCTCACCACTAGACTATTGATGCCATTAGAACAGGAATGAGCAGCTAAAATCTCTGTATAAAATCCTTTCATCTGAAGCAGGGTACAGAACCTTTTACCTTTATACATCTGCAAATGTCAGCATTCTAGATGGCAAACTTTTCATATTCCCAGCTTGAAAATTATAAAGCCATGATCCCTCATCATACAAAAAAGGAGCAGGACAGGGACAGAGTAATGACGGAAATAGAATGTTGTGGAGGGCCTTTTGAAAAATGTTGAATAGTACCAACGACTACCACAATGTGTAGCAAAGAACATTACATATATCTACAGAATAACATCTTCCAACAAAACCATAATACTATCTTAAACTGCTTGATGGTTCCATACGAAATTCAAGAAGAATTGTACAAAATTAGAACAAGAGAAAATAAGCAATATAACAATACGATGCTGTGGCATAGTCGACTAATTACTAAGGAGCTAGTCTCAGAGTTCTACTAGCCTAACAGTATATTAGCACATTATAAAATAAATTAGTAAACTAAAACAGATTATAAAAAAACATTCTGGACATTCCCTTAATTTATATGATACTAAAGAATATGTCATTCAATCATGATACTTTTCTGAAGGTTGCTCTATCTAACATTAGTGGTTGTCTTAAGTGGACATCTTGGACAAAAAAATATTTAAAAAACTGTATTTCTATCAATAAAATAAGGAAAAAGTTTGAAATGGTATAACCAGAGAGCTGAAGATAAAAACGCATTTAAAAAAGAAATAAGGAAAATGGTTGAAATCAAATATCAAGTCTAAAACTGGTCAGAGCAGTGGCTAGACTAATATCTCATTCTCTCCATTTTTCTCCCAGTCTGAGAATATTGGGTATTTCGTCCCATTAGCTAATTTTCATCCATTTCACATAATAAAAAAAAAATAAAAAAAGAGGAGGCTACTGATTGAAAGTAACATCTGAATAAATTCTATATCTCTAGTGACTTACCTCATCGGCAAGAAGAAACCTGGTGAAAAAAATTGAAATTACAAACATGGGTCTCAACTCAGAATTTTAAAACAGGAGGAACTTTCAGGGCGATCGCGACAGAAGACCATTTTCACAATACACCCATTATTATTATACTGCTTAAACCTAGAATGCTGAAATAAAAATCATCAATATATCAAAGCAAGGTTATGTCATACCTATTTGAGGGTTTGGAAGATAATATCAAGTAAAAGAATCACTTACCAAATATTTATAATCTTGATTTTATAGGTACAGAAAGTGGTAGAACATAACTGGGAATGGGAAGTGCCCCTCCCAGCAACTCTCTTTGCCGGTGACTGTTCCTCAACAGTTTAGCAGAGGAAATGGCAGTAGTGGAAATCCGCTAAATGGCGGAATATTGAGGCCCATGAACAAAACAAGACAGTAGAAATAATCGATCGCGATTATCTTGGAAAAAAAATCCACCAGGGTGCTTTCATCTGTTTCTGTGACCGACACAAAGTACCAAAATAGATGGCATCATACCAAATGAGTCGCAGCTTTGAACAATCTTGTAAAACATTATTATAATGTCTCTCAATGTCCTTTCAAGAGTATAGTGTGATTCAAGAACACAGTACGAGCATCATGTACACACAGTTTCAAGTTCAAATGAAAGGAATGAATATGAACACAACATGGGGGCTCTCGTGGTCGAGAGGTTACGGTGTTCGCTTCTCATTCAATAGGTTCAGCAACGGAAAATTTTCTTTAAAAATGTGCTCCTTTCACCTTCTTTCCTGCTCTCGAACAATGTTCTGTCGTCTGCTTTCATCTCCACTTTCTTCCCCCACCCCGTCACCTCCTTTACCCGATTTTCTGGCCCTCTGACTCTTTCTGCAATATTTAAAACTGTTTCTCTTTCACTTTGGCTCCCTCTAACTGCTGCTGTCTTTCAGCCTCACCCCTGATCTCAGGACATACAAGATCTTTTATAAGAGCAAAAAATCTCAAAAGTCTCGCATGCAGGTTGTGCACATTAAAGATCCTTTGGAGGTCCAAAATCCATCTATAATATGAGTAGGCTTCGGCTACCACTCTGGCAAAATTCTAAATTTCAGGCTACCAACTGAAAATATTTAATGTGTCCCGCACGCTCAGATGACCTTGTCTAAATAAATGCGGTTGCGAGCGTCATAAAATACAACTTACTAAAAAAAACAACAACACGTGTGTGTAGCCAACGCTAATCTTAACAACTGATTCTTCACTGCGAATGTGATGTAAATCACCTTTAGCCTACTGTTACGCCATAGGGTGGCAGATCATCTCTATGGCTAAGCTATTTTGACCAAATCCTCCAAATTTCTAGGTCATGATTGGGTTCAGTTTGATAAAATCGTGGCGGCTGCAACAGCCAATGAAATGAATCAGAAGGCTACATAATAACAACTATTCTGTTATTATGCTAGCGGGGTCAGATCTTACGACTTGTTCGCATGTGGAAAGTAGCAGGCTCTTTTTTTTTAGACTACTACTACTACTACTTAGTCTAGTAGTATGGTGCCATGGATTTCCTGGTTTAAAAAGTAAGTAAAGCACGTTGATATATAACATTGATGTGCAATGCAATAGCTGGTGCCACTGTGTGATCAGATTGTACCTCTGATCTGACCTTAACTGATCATGAATGCATGCTGAATCACAAAAATAAATTATAACCACCTGAAAAGGGCATCTGTTCTACACTTGTAATTTACTCTACACATTAGCCTACATTGTATCATAGTAATAGTAGGCCTAGATCTAATCTAAACTTTCAGCTGGGGCTGAATTTAACAAAATCTGACAACTCACGACACTTACTTTCCTTCCTTCTGTACAGCAAATTGAACCCCTCTCTTTTGAAAAGGTAGAAGTCTTTTGAAAAGCTTAGTAGGTAGCTTTTTCAGGATAGGGCAGTCTGCATAACAATCCTTTTCCCCTTGCTCTTGCACTTGAGGTTGAGATAATGGTGGGGGATCAGGTTCCAGAAGTTGATCTTCCACATTATCATCATTATTATGATGAACAGGGCCACATGATGAAGGGTCCATTGCTTTCTTCATGCTGAGAATTATTTTGCAATCTTCATTGAGTGACACTGGATTAGAATCTAGATTATCTCTAAGGTTTACAAACTTTGCAGTGGCTACGTTCACAGCGCCCTGAATGCAATTTTGCAGGTGCTATTGAGGCTACGTTCACGGCACTCAAGCTTCATTTAGACGGAGCGTCCACTGCCGGTTTAAGTAAGCTGGTTTTAGTCATTGACGACAGTGACGTATATTTAATACTTTGGCCTGCTTTAAGCGTTCCATCCCATGAGATGAAGGAAAACGAAGCAGTGATCCTTAACCGACCAACCATTCGTCGTTTTCCCTTACACTGAGCTCTGGCTCAGAGCTCGCCAGTGTAAGGGAAAACGATAAACTCTCAATTACCCAACAACGCATTAGGATATGACAAAAATGTACACGCCTAACAAGATGTTTCAATTGCCCTATCTCGCGTCCGAGTGAGACTTGGGCACGACCTTGTGTTAGCGCGTGACGGCCCGTGATATACGAGTGTAAACAAACGTTCTAGCGCTCTCGAGTTGAAAGAGTACAATTTTGTCTGCGGACTGTGTGTGTGTGTGTGTGAGAGAGAGAGACAGAAAGAGAGAAAGAGAGAGGGAGAGAGAGGTGGGGGAGAGAAAGACAGACAGAGACAGAGAAAAATAGAGAGAGG